>NW_021132518.1:671483-894369 GCF_004193835.3 Ostrinia furnacalis
CTTTTCCAATATTTTTAACGGGATGCCTATTTACAGTTAGATTCAGTTATTTTGCATCATTTCTTCTCTGTATCATAGGTATTTATTAATTAAAAGAGATCTGTTGTATGTTAGATGATGATTAATAAAAACATTTCCGTCTGTTATCCGATTTTCAGTACCAGGAAATCTATAAAATTTCGTACTTGTAACTATGTGTTTACATAATGTTTATTTAATGCCAGTATTCACTACGGGATAAAAGACAACACGAGTCATATTTATGCCTGGTGAAAATATAAGCGATTACTCTCTCATAATATTCAAGAGGTTGTCCGACAAATCGCATATTCATTGCAATGGATGTAACATTGTCATGTGCTGTTGGTGTACAAATAAATAAACGGATACAATGTTTGTGGAAGATGGGAAATAAGGAAAAGGGAAGCACAAGAGATCCCAATGGGTCGAGTGCACTATGCTTAAACGTGGCCCTATGATAAATAAATAAGTATTCACGTGCCAATATGGCTCGTTTAATAGAGCTAGCGAGATCGCGAACAATGTTTTCACCAATCGAAACGTTATCGCCACGTGAGTGGAGTAGGTATCAGCTGTTATCACACCGCACTGTCATCGTGTCTGACAAATAAATACAACAGACTATGCTGGTGGTAATTAGATTTGCTAACCAAAATAAGTAAGTAATTTAAAAATAGTTCAAAAGTAACTAAAAAGGCCTATTTGGGATAGATTTTTGTATGTCATAAAAAAAACTCTACTCATTTATTTTGAAAAGGCTTTTAAAAAGTAGATACTTTTACTTTTACTCGGTACTAGCGGCCGCCCGCGACTTCGTACGCGTGGATGAATTTAGCAAAATCCCGTCTTAGTGAGTACCCACGATCTAAAAGGAACCCCCATACAAAATTTGAGACTCCTAGCGCTTGTAGTTTCTGAGATTTCGTGATGAGTGAGTCAGTCAGTCAACTTTCGATTTATACATAGATATAGATTAACTCCCTTTGAACCAAACTAAATTAATTGAGAGCGATAATGTTGTCTTCCATTCTGACATTGTTTAATTGTTTTCAGTTTAGTTGGCCCATCACAGGCTTGACCGGCAAACGGATTGTCGTTTTATCATCACACTGAAAAAAATGTTTATTTTCTGCTTACACAACAAAAGTGACCACCGAACTAAGTGTTAACTGTAACCAAACTAAGTCTAGCTCACAACAGAATTTTATTATTTGTTTAATTTACACAACATTTTGTTCCTCATAACCAAAGTGTTCGGTGGTCACTTTTGTTGTGTAAGCAGTAACCAAACATTTTTTTTAGTGCATTATCATTATTATTTCAGCCACATTTACACAGACGTCCACTGCTGAACATAGGCCTTCTCTAATGATCTCTAAGATCGGCTGGTTAGCAGCGGCCTGCATCTAGCGCCTTCCTGCAACCATTATGAGGTCATTCTGTCTACCTTGTGGGTAGGGTAGACAGATTGTCGTATCAGAATGATGATTAAGTGATTAGGACGTTATGGTTACGCTGTGAAGCAGCTACCTTGAACAATGTAGGTAAAGTACGGCCAACTAGCACTGATACAAAAGGTCGATACGACTGTCTAGTTGACAATATATTCTGTCTCTTCCCATCTTGTGTATTTGTCGTAATGTCTCGTTCTCCCGCCAAAATATGTCAATATCAGACTGGTTCACAAGTTCAAAATATGACATTGGGTTTGTTTACATTTGGTATGGCTTCTCGTTGGACGTACTTTAGGTATTTGCATTTTATTTCGTCAAATGCTCTATTTACTAAAAGGAAAACAAGGAAAAAACTCATTTCAATGTACGCAGATAAAATTAGAAAGTCTTACGTAAAAGGAAAAAATATTGTCAGTCATTGCACATACTTACCATTAATTATTTTCATTGCTTTTTTAACATTAGTACTTTGAGAAACGATAATCTCTCTCTCTCTCTCTCTCTCTTATGTTTGAAGTTATAATTAGGATAGGACCTATTTATTGTAGGTACTTACCTATATTGAAACATCTTGTGAAAAATTACAATAATAATACATTGTTATTTCTATTAAATACCACTAACTTACGTCATACACCTGCTATGTTCTATTTAAAGGTAATATAATAATTATTCAATATAATATTATGTTACCAAGTGTATTAATAAAAGGCGGACTTAGGCATTGTATTGTGCCTAGTTAAGAATAAGTATGTCTGCAGTTTTCCTGCTGTATTAGTTGTCTGTGTATATCTAAACGCAGTGGCATGATTCTCCTTTAGATATTGTTATAGTATATTAATTAAACGTAATTTTCTAAGAAAGCATATACTGCCTGAACAGTCTATAGATACAGAGCACATTATACCTCACTTTACATAATTATATACATAATTTTTTACTATATTTATGCGTGACAAAGGTATGTCAATAATTAAGAGTGATTTAAAAATACCTAATTAACCTCTAATTGGTTTATTTTAGATGTAATACGTACGTAGATGTCAAAATACTGACACGTAACTTGTAAAAATTAGTTTCACCTTTATACCGTATTGTTTTGGTTCAAATTACATCGGCAATATAGAGATAGCTATAATAAGGTGTTGTCATGTAAACAAGTAAGATAAAGAGTGGATGAACCGTCAGTGATAGTGTTATCTAAGAATGATACTATGTTAAGTTACCTATAAGGTTTTTTAATTTAATAAGGTTGGCAATTTATAGAGCCTATATCAGCAAAGAAATGAAATAACTAACTTATTTTCTTATCTCTATAAAAATAATAATTTACATTAAAGGGTGGTACATTACTTGCTGAGCCTGCTGATGAATAAAATATTGCTATTTCACACATATTACAAACATTGCACACTAAAAGATAAGATTTTAGCCCATAGTACTTATTGGTATTTTAATTATATTATTTGTTTTAAATTAAGACCTCTTTTGACGCTTTTAAGGGGTACCGTTCTTCTAGTAGCACAGTAGGTACATCAGAATGTACTTTTTTTTTAAATCTTCTCAATAACAACAATTTAAGAGGTTACATACAATCACTCATCTCAAACTCCTAACATAGGCTCGTGTTTGCTAATTGCTGTATTAAAAAGAAATAAAATGAAAATTTAAATTTGTTTTTGGCTTCAGAAGAATAAGGAAACCAAGATGAATGGTAACACGACATTTCCATTTAAGGAAGGAATATAAATTCTTGGGTGAGGCGTTAACTTTTTTTGTTTTTGACATTTCTGTGATAGGTAAGTATTTAAATTAGGACAATTATTTAGACCAAATCGATAAATATTGACGTTTATCGATTAGTCATGTGCTTTAAGAAGGTCATTATTCTTCCTACTAGCAACAGAGGACAGTGTTGATTGTAAAATGATGATTCTGATTCTGATTCTGCATCTGGCTATAAATTGTCGTTGCAAAGTCACACTTATTAGAGCTAAATAAACGCTTCTTAAGTTTACCTTTATTTGCTGTCGACTGTAATGAGTATACGTCTGTGATCACGTAACTAAAAAAACGAACTTCGAAAACAAACAAAAGATAGAAATATCTAAAACGGATTGCATATAAAAGACATACTTACATTATTTCGAAACACGAATGATAGCGGCACTGAACTTAGCCTATCTCTGCCTTCTACCTGTTGGACTTGGCACCGATTTCAAGTCTACACAAATATATAAAATTCAATTGTCTGTTTGCATGTTTAAATTTTACCGTACTATGCCAAAAAAGCATATTATTATGGTAATTTACGAAATGGCTGGACAGTGGACATATTCTGATGAGACTTAGTACTTAGACTTACACCATAAGGTGTTAGATTAAAAATTACTACTCCTCTTTTAGAAAATAATAGAGCTCTGCATAATACCTTGGTACTATTACTTATTCTGTGATAATACTATTAATTAAACCCATACAATTGCGATTCCGTTACCTACAGATGAAAATCTACTTAGTAAAAGTTGCGGGCAGAAGCTAGCTTTAAATAAAAACTGAATCATATCAATAATAACTAAAGATAACCCCCTACAATAACATTTACACAATTTCATATATTTATTTGCCCACATACGAATTACTTCTATCTTTTATCAGTAAAGTTCAGATAAGGCGACAAAATCAATTGAATATCTACTTTCAAGATAAATATAAATGTACTTGCTCGAAATAAAGATTGAGATCACACAAGTAGACGCCGAAAATGTATTCGTCCTTGCCTCATAAGAATGTTGTAGAACTAGTTATATCACAATACCAAACATTTGCATTCTAAAGCGTATTAAAATAATTTGCTTGTACTTTAAATAGTACATTTCATCATCATCATCATCATCATTTCAGCCACAGGACGTCCACTGCTGAACATAGGCCTCCCCCAATGCTTTCCATGTTGATCGATTGGTAGCGGCCTGCGTCCAGCGCTTCCCTGCTACCTTTACGATGTCGTCGGTCCACCTTGTAGGTGGACGTCCCACGCTGCGTTTTCCGGTACGCGGCATAATAGTACATCTACTTTCCAAAAATGCATAAACAGCATTCCATGTACAGACACGCCTATAATATCTTTTAGGATTCTATTTTTATCATTACTTAAAGGTACCGATAATAATAAAAACCTTAATCTAAGGATTGGATAATGACTTTCAATAATTTCATTTTCCAATTTGATATAGGTAAACAAAACAATAGGATTATTGCTTATGACTTCGGGTTTTTTTAGGATTATTGAAAATAACAAAGGAAAAACCCATTTTCACTTCTAAATATGAAATACCTACATTAATCGAATACTTAGGCTGAGTTGCACCACCTAACTTTAAAGGTAACTATAACGATAACCGGTGCTTTTTGTATGGAGTTTGACAGATTTTTGACGTTTGTCAAAGTTAAAGTAAGATGGTGTAACCCAGCCTTAGTAGTTATTTGACACTTACCAGCTAAAATTGTGATAGATGTATTGTGCCAATCACCAAATCGCTTTAGTGTGGTCCCACTGGTGACTGATCTGGTGGCCGAAAGATGAAGTTTCTTGCGCTGCTTTTTTTTCAACACTGGCGTATTAATTGTCCCGAAGCAATCCCAGGGTTAAAATAGAACTAGGACATTTAAAAAGCGCTTTTTAAAAGCATATTTCCAGAAAATAAATGAACTTTATGATTATATTGGCATTGTTTTCGTACATATAACCTCGTAACTAGCACTAAAATAAAATAGCTATGTAATGTGATCATCGCTTCCCTTTCATAACTTCGAACAAAGGGCGTTACATATTGAAGCCTCAAGGAAAAGTACTTCACGGTCCGTGATTTTTGCCCTTTACGAAACAGAATATCGGCATAAACATTACTACCACAGTTTCTATATTTTTTCGATAGTGCAGAGAACAGACTAAGAACCAAAAGTACACGATGCGTTGCGGCGCGCCGTTAATAATGTTAACAGCATTATTGTGTTCCGGCAGTTAGAGGTATAGCCAGTTCCTCGGTGGTTGAGGATTCCGGGTGAAGCTCGCTTCCACCTTCGGCCTGCTCGTCACTTACCATCAGGTGAGATACGGGCCAAGAGCCTCCTCGTTGTGGATAAAAAAATCACAAAGATTTTGCCGTATCGAGCGGATATTTTCTATGTAAGGGTGAGGCCCCATTAATCCGTTGCACTGCGTCGCGTCATAAAAAAATATAGAAAACGACGCAATGTTGCGGTCGCACCGCCGCCGCAACGTCGCAATGCATCGTGTGCTTTGGCTCTAACGTATTAGATATATCTGCGACGCGCAAGCACACGTTGCGTGCAAATAAATATAAATAGGCGCCAGGCAACACAATAATAGATAAACAGTGTCGTAGACAGTGGACTACTTTGTTGGACGAGTTCGTCTTCAGTTGATGATTGATTTTTGTGGAACGCGAGTGCTTTTACGATGTGTCATATTTTTTACTTTTTTCTGTTCAAAGCCAGTTACGATCAGTATTAGGCAGACACTAGCTGTTAATATAATGCATATTGCAAAGTTATAATTATGCACACGTAAAAGATTAGACACGTTTTATTGGTATATGAGTGTTAGTATATCGACTACAGCCTTCGTGGGCCTTGCGGCACATCTGCTCACTGCAGAAGCACTTAAAAAAGCTGTAAAAGCGCTTTTTAAAGCCTATTTGCAGAAAATAATTTACTTTTATGACCTTGTGATTTTAAATTCGCTCGCAATGGGCTAAATGAGTTTTTGATAAACTGTCTGAAGAGTAGTAACTGTTTCAAGTCGAAACAAACGTATTTCATCATCATCATCATCATCATCATTTCAGCCATAGGACGTCCACTGCTGAACATAGGCCTCCCCTAATGCTTTCCACGTTGATCGATTGGTAGCGGCCTGCATCCAGCGCTTCTCTGCTACCTTTACGATGTCGTCGGTCCACCTTGATTACGTACCAAACGTATTTATAGAAGAGTTATGCTCGAAATATCCGTATTGCGAGTATCGTAGGCGCGGCTGCAAGTGCAAGGACGCGCGACATCCGTGTCCTGCACCCGGACCTGCTCAATCCAGTTTGACGTTATTACGAGTACCAGTTCGTATTTAATGTAGCGTTCATGCTAGTAACACACCGCCGTAGCGAAACTATGGCAGCGAAACTCTAGCAATAGGTATTTATAAACTCTGCGTTCGTTTTTGTGCTGCGACTGTGACAAGCGACCGAGACAAGATAAATAATAATAATAAATAAAATGTTTATTACCAATAAATCTTAATACAAAATATTCTTATAACTAGCGGCTTCTGCACTAAGCATAGCTTGTGTCGCAGTAGCCTTTTTAAGTTTTTACATAAGTAATATCTTTACTTTGAGGTCTGGGAACACAAATACCGGCAATTTTTTACTGTAGTTATGATATAAAAATATATAATGTGGTATAAAAAAATAGTAACAAGGCTTAAAGGTCAATGTTAAAAAAACTAACTCTATTAGAGACCAACACGGGAGACTGCGACCGCAGAGACCTAAATCAAGTAAAGCCATGTATTCATTAGGCAACATTTGTTGATAAACTGTTTATGACTAGTGTGAAACAAGTTTACCATAAACACAGGTTTCTGAAACTTGGCCGTCCACACTTGCTCTCCACTCATAGCGGGGAGCACGGCAACATGTATCATACACAATGTTTCATCACCTGTGGTTTATGGACTGTTTACAGAGATTATGAAACATTCACTAGCGGCGTAAGGGGGGGGCGGTGGGGGCGGTCCGCCCCGGGTGCCAGGCCTCAGGGGGTGACACAACTGACACAAGTCGCGCAGATTATTACTGACTAGCGCATCTGCATGACAAGTCTGCGGTCCATTGTCTTCCAATCTTCGAATCGGTAGGTAACCTCAAAATCCGGGGGGGTAGGGGGTGCCTTAGGGCTTATGACGGGGAGGGGGGGGGGGGGTGATCGCCCCGGGTGCCTACCCATGCTACGCCGCCACTAGAAACATTGTTTATGAACAGTTTATAAACAGTGTTTATCAACAAATGTTGCCTAATGAATACATGGCTACGATCGCGATCTAACGTCTCGGTTGTCTCTGTCGCGTACACGCCTTCTAATGTCTTAAAATAGACTTCTAATCTGAAAACGGAATTGTGTTCGTGTGTGCCTCAGATCATAGAAGAATTTCTCTTTCTATGATCTGAGGTGTGTGTTATGTATGCTATTAAATTCTAGTCGGCCGTTTGGTGTAGTGGTTCAAAATGGACTACTTACTATTCCGGAGGTTGCGGGTTCGATTCCCGCACAGTAACAAACATTTGTGTGCATGAACATATTTGTTTTGTATTGGACTAGGTGTTTTCTATGTATAATAAGTATGTATTTACAAAAAAAAAATTATTTAAGTATGTTTATATCCGTTGTCTAGCACCCATAGTACAATTTTGCTTAGTTTGGGACTAGAAGCGCAGTGTAAAATGTCCAAGGATATTTATTATTTATTATTATTATTAAATATGAAGAAAAGTATGGCTAATATAGCTTTTCTTTTGTTTTCGACACTTTTAATCTACATGTAGGTAATTAACAATGTCTGCAAATCAAAATAATTGACATTTGATAAGCTCACTAGGTGCCTAAATACTAGAGATGAAACGGATAGTTGTTTGGCCGGATACCGGATACCGGATATCCGGCCAGCTGCTAGGCCGGATAGCCGGATATCCGGCGGCCGGATAGTTGGCCCATTGTCTCGTTACATGTCGTGACGAGTTTAGCGCCGCACAGGTGCTTCGAACGCGATCAGTGGGTCTATTAGTAGATTAGACTAGTCACACTTCAAAAATCGAATCCGTCCGAATATAATGTCCGATTTTGCCACTTGTCTAGGGGGCAGAACAATTCGGGCGGTTTCGGTTGCCATCGTGAGTGTGTCATTGAATAGCGAAAATTAAATTAGTTTACTTGCTGCGTAATCTGACTGAACTGCATCATGTCATCAGACCATCAGTGAAAAAAGATCGCCTATTTTATTTGGCAATTTTTCGACATTATTAACAGATATTTACTATTTATGTATTCGTCATTAGAGTGAATAGCCCAGAAAAAGAAATTGGTTTTTTGAAAGGCCTTAATATGGCTTTTTGTAACTTTTTGGACTTTGAAATAAAAGCCGTCATTATTATAAGCCATTTTATTGATGTTTACCTCAAATATTAATGTATTTCATTTTATTAATAGAAAATTGTCGTAGTTTTTTAATATCCGGTATCCGGCCGGATAGTGAGTTACTATCCGGTATCCGGCCGGATAGTAAATTTAGGCCGGATATCCGGCCTACCGGATAGTTACCGGATATCCGTTTCATCTCTAATAGATAGAGTTTCTTTGTCGCTAACACAACAGTTTTCAATTGTCAAAATCGCGTGGAAATCACGACTGCCTATTCGTAAAGCAATTTGCGTGCTACCAACAAGATTGTGTAAAGCCATTAGTAAAATTATGTAAACTACTACAATGATTAATGAAACTTTCGAGTGAGTTATACGCAGACATCACATCAGGCGTTACACGTTGATTACCCTTATTCCTTTAGGGATACGAGCCTGTTTTGATTAAACTGTCGCATCTGATGATTTCGTTAATATAATTTTCATAAAATGTCACTGCTAATCTGCATACATTTATGTACACATTTTTCATTATTATTAATAACTAGCTGACCCGCCGAACTTCGTACCAGCAATAATAAATTATACCTACATTTCTAAAGCCTATATTATTATGTTCATCAGGCATACTGTGGGATTCTCAAGTGTGTAGTGAAAGAAATTTTCAAATCGTTTTAAGTAGTTTCGGAGCCTATTCAATACAAACAATCAAATCCTTCCTCTCTTATAATAGTGTAGATTCATGGAATACCATCAATGAATATTCGGAATTACGTTTAATATGAAGGTTGGGTACCTTCACGCCGTGGATGCATGAAATGTCCACTCAGCCTGAAAAACCATAGCATTAATAAAAAATTAGCGGTAACCTTGGAGAGCTTGCACGCGACTCTACGTGTGCCGTGGTGGTGGTATTCGACGCGCGGCCGTGGTGGTGGGCCGATGTGGCAGTGGTGTGCGACAATGCTCTTCTGACGGAACGAAAAAGGTTAGTTTTGTTTTTTATTTTTAATTCGGCGGTAATGTTTTTTAATCCGAAAAAAAAGTTAGTGTTAAATTTATTGGTGGTACAGATTAAGGTAAGTTGCAGCTTTTGTAATTAGTTGAAGGTTTTACTTTTGTGTAGTCGACTGCACAAACCTAGTTGTTGTTTTAATTATTTTTGGTAATTAATTTACAAGTTATGTTATGCATTTTATTGGTAATCATTAGAGATGAAACGGATAGTTGTTTGGCCGGATACCGGATACCGGATATCCGGCCAGCTGCTAGGCCGGATAGCCGGATATCCGGCGGCCGGATAGTTGGCCCATTGTCTCGTTACATGTCGTGACGAGTTTAGCGCCGCACAGGTGCTTCGAACGCGATCAGTGGGTCTATTAGTAGATTAGACTAGTCACACTTCAAAAATCGAATCCGTCCGAATATAATGTCCGATTTTGCCACTTGTCTAGGGGGCAGAACAATTCGGGCGGTTTCGGTTGCCATCGTGAGTGTGTCATTGAATAGCGAAAATTAAATTAGTTTACTTGCTGCGTAATCTGACTGAACTGCATCATGTCATCAGACCATCAGTGAAAAAAGATCGCCTATTTTATTTGGCAATTTTTCGACATTATTAACAGATATTTACTATTTATGTATTCGTCATTAGAGTGAATAGCCCAGAAAAAGAAATTGGTTTTTTGAAAGGCCTTAATATGGCTTTTTGTAACTTTTTGGACTTTGAAATAAAAGCCGTCATTATTATAAGCCATTTTATTGATGTTTACCTCAAATATTAATGTATTTCATTTTATTAATAGAAAATTGTCGTAGTTTTTTAATATCCGGTATCCGGCCGGATAGTGAGTTACTATCCGGTATCCGGCCGGATAGTAAATTTAGGCCGGATATCCGGCCTACCGGATAGTTACCGGATATCCGTTTCATCTCTAATAAATACTCATCACAGACGTAATCGAACATTGTTTACAATATTCACAATAACAATAATCTTCCATTGCATTGCGGTAAGGTAAGTGACCAACCTCACTGTCAGCTGATAACTATGTGATAACGGGCGTGGCTTGACGACAATGTGAAATAATATCGGGGAACATCCGGGACGTTCATAGTCTTTTACCTTCGAAAACAAAATGGAGAGCCTTACACAAATACAAATAATTTATCCTTAGAAAATAAATATTTGATTTCGGTAAATAGGTAAACGTCTTTATGAAATAACATTTTTACAAAATTATTTTAGTAAAAGAACATTTCCCTATAAAAACAAAAGTTTTGATCGTGTTTTGTTTTTATTAGGAATGTGTGCATTTACAGTAGTTTCAGGGAATTTTTCCTGATTTTTTTTCCCTTAACCAGTTTAGTTTTGGTAAAAGTATTTTTGCTTTGTTTCGGCTAGTGAACAAGTTCTATCATTAATAATATTATTATGGAGAAATCTCATTTTTACAGCGTATGAAAATTATATCAATAGATTGTCTTCATTTAACCAAGAAGAAACAAGTTTCAGCAGCCAGTGTCCGTTGTCTGTAGAAGAAGGCCGAAACAGATAACATAATTATGTGTATTTTAAAGTAATATACTTACTTGATCCTATCTAGCAACCCTATGAAGGGCACATGACATCCGCAAAGTCATGTTCCGGCCCAGTTCGGTTTATCATCAAAAGGGCCGCGTGGGACTGCGCCCGCGCCTTACTTGCAACCTACATTTCAATAGGATTTGACCGAATTGTAAAACTTATCCTAGCTATGGACATTTTGATCTAGATAGGGACATTTTGATGTGGCACTAGGGACATAGATGGCACATGATTACAAGCCCTATTGTCTAGAAATTTCCAAATCGCTAATGAGTAGGAAAACTGGTTTTTGCAAAGAAAGAAATCATGGTTTTAGGATCATCGCTCATTTATAAGAAGACGCGCAGGAAAGAACTAACGCCCACAAACATTACTATGAGGTCTCACAGTGCGCGTGGACGCACAGGGTGACACACGAACCAATCACAGAGCTCTATTCAACGCTGTGCGTTCGATTTACTGCTTCACTTAAGCAAGCATCGTTTGTGAATACGGGCGTAAGTATCTAAGGAAACGAACTGATAGATAAGAGCAATTGCCCTTATTTATAATCATAAATGGGGAAACTCTTGGCCTGCTTCTCGTCTAATGAAAATCGATGATGCCGATTCTCATCAATTTGCAAGAAAAGTGCTAAATATAAAACCGCTGTCATAACAATCTTCCGCCCGAACTAACGTGTCACGCTCGCGTCTCCGAAACGTGCGCCCGCGTCAATATCCGATCTCATATCTCGCCTTGACTCGACAATGACCCAGATACGGCACCACTTTTCATTTCGTTTGCTCTGCAGCAATGCTTTTGGTATAATAGAGGTATATTAAGTAGAATCACTCGGAAGTGTGTGGAAGCTTGAAACGAAATGCATAGAGCATACACAACGTTTACTTACGAAGCGTAGGTATACATCTCAGTCACAGGAATCGTCATTTATGAAATGAAAATAAAGAAAAGGAAAATAGGTGCTAGTGAGAATCATGACTGTAAGAAATTTAGACTCTTCCCGGAAATAAACCAATATATGACAAATATACGCCGTGTGGTGACGGCAGAGTAGAATACATTTGTCACCAACAGGGGTTGGTACGACACCCGCGGGAAGAGTAGGGACTCTTCCCGCGGGTGTCGTAAGAGGCGACTTAGGGACTACACATCAAACAGAGAACGGGTAGCAGCGCTCTCTGACAAACATCAATCTTTTAAACTGCGATCTCCAACCCGCCTGCCAAGCGTGGGGATTATGGCAAAACCCTCCACTATAGTGGAGGAGGCTCATAGTCCAGTAGTGGACTGTAAAGGGCTGTTGATGATTGATTGATGATGACAAATATGCGAACATATTATTATCTCCCTAACCCGACGAGCCAGCATAGGGAGTGTAGGCCAAATACTCTTTTTTTTATGTGACAGGAGGCAAACGAGCGACCTGACGGTAAGTGATTACCGTCGCCCATAGACACCCGCAGACCCAGAACTCTATTGCCTTTGCTAAATTAGAGAGGATCATACTTTAGTGACGATAATGATGATACATAAATTCAATATATTAAACTGAACCTTGTATTGTGCTGAATAACATGTTCGGTGATAAAGTCAAAAGTGATTACACCCCTTATGCCTATTTGGAAGTTATGACCAATCACATTAATAATTTTTGACGGCCTTACTGGTCCTTTATGTATAGTATTCTGCACTTGTCTGGACTTTCCATCTCGTTGGGTGCCTGTAAATAAAGTTACGTTCTTCCGATCGCAAAGCGCAGACAAAGACAGTTAAGCTTAGTTAGATACATAATGATACTTTTTAAAAAAGATTATTTTTAATAATTTGTTATTTCACAAATTACTAAAATTCCCTCATACTAAGCTGAACATGCTTGTGTCACGAGTGAGCTCACCACATTAATTATAGTCGAGCGGCGGCGGTGACCGAACTCGCGTTCCCCGGATTACAAGTTGGCCAGTCCGATCCCTCCACCGTTCGGCTAATTCGGCTATCGTGCTTTAATACTTCTTCAATCTACGAAAATTATCCCCTGCGATTTATTTATTTAGAAAAAGCTCTATTTGACTAATAACAAGTTTTAGGAGAGAAACAAAAGAAAAAAAACCTAGCTAAGTACGAAAAATTTATATGAAAAACTAGTTTTATCTTGTGCTAGATAGCATCAATGTATTTGCATAAATTCTTTGCAAACAAGCATTTAGACACAAACTTATGCGTACTAAATCAAATCGTTATTGCCTAGTTTACGAGTACAGTCAGCAAATATGAAATGACAACGAATGTTTTAAAACTATTTTGCAGTAATTCAGCCTGGCTTGACACATAATGGGCTGACTCGATGATCTACATAGCAATTGAACAAATAAGCTACAGTAAATGTATTAGTTAGGTCATCTATAACAATGATTATTATTTTGCTTGCGTTTGTAAAATACTGTTTTCAGCACTTGAAAGCATTATGCCAGGAAAATTTTAACCATTAGTGTGGATGAAAATGTGGAAGTGATTATTAGTTTAGTATAATAAGACCCGTATTCACAAACATTACTATGAAGTCTCACAGTGCTCGTGGACGCACAGAGTCCCAAAAAGCAATGCATAGATAGACAATACGTGAGTGGCGCGATGGCGGAGTGACACACGAACCAGTCACAGAGTTCTATTCAACGATGTGCGTTCGACTTCGCATAGCGTTGCTGCTTCACTTAAGCAATCATCATTTGTGAATACGGGTGTATCTTAACGAAAAAAGTAAGGAAATTATTGCAAGCTTATATCCGTTATCTGATACTCATGGTACAAGCTTTCAAAGCTTTGCTTTGTTTGGTGCTGGATAGCGCAGTGTACAAGTGTTAAAAGATATTCATTTATTCATGCATGTGACAGTCAGTTAATTTTATCTATAAATCGGTCAATCACCACCTAAATGCGTTTACATTATGCTAAGTTTTAAACCAACTGTCGGCCGTTTGGTGGTGGTGGTTTGGTGTTTGTCGGCCGTTTGGTGTAGTGGTTCAGAACGGACTACTATGCCGAGAGGTCCCGGGTTCGATTCCCGGCCGGGCAGAAATTGAAATGATGAATTTTAATTTCTGTGACGGGTCTGGGTGTGACTATGTATAATATTTATGTATTTAAAAAAAAAAAAGTATATAAGTAGTATATCCGTTAAGCTAGCACCCATAACACAAGCATTAAGTTGCTTACTTTGGGGCTAGCTGGCGCTGTGTGAAATTGTCCAAAGATTTATTTATTTATAACTGTTTGTCGTCGCCTATTAATCGATGCGTTCTTCATTAAATCATCTAGTAGCGCTTATAAATAATATACAATTGAATTTTCGATGATCTAACGTGACCTCTCAATGCTAAAGCTATTATGTATATGGTTTAAGGCTAAATAATCGACCAAAAGTAAACCGTTAGGATTATGTTGACCTTACATTAAGGGTCACCGATATTACCTTCGTTTAAGATGTGTACGCTCGTTTTCACAAACATTACTATGAGGTCTCACAGTGCGCGTGGACGCACAGGGTGACACATGAACCAATCACAGAGCTCTATTCAACGCTGTGCGTTCGATTTACTGCTTCACTTAAGCAGTCATCGTTTGTGAATACGAGCGGTAATCTGTTTCATAATACTCTGTCAAAACTTTATAATATACTTTCTGTAGTTTAATAATCTGTAGTGATCAATATTAAAATTTTATAAATAAATAAATAAAAAATAAAAAATGTATTTATTGCCTTCGAACCATTAGACAGGTACAGGTAGTAATTAATATCGAGATAGTAAGTTAATAATAAACAAAATAATACTTAAATGGTTTATTAATATTCGGTTTCATTACATAATACTCTATTTATAAGATAAACATTATTTATTTATTTACAAGCAGAACTAATAATACAGAGCTGGTTTCTTCTAAATATATACAACTTTTTGCCAAGTTAACAGTCAGTCCCACAAGTAATTCCGTAGAAAATAAATATCTATAGATTTACTGCGCATAAGATAATTCCTGATATATAAAAATAAACTAACCTAACCACACAAAAAATTCTTGAATAACTAAAAGTGGTCCGATTTCGGAAAGTAGAAATCAAAAAGAGGTTTGCGTCCCATTCAATATCGGCGCCAAACCTGTCGCGGCGATTGTTGCTAGTAATTTTGAATAAAGAACTGCGCACACGCTCCTTTGATAAGTTCAAGGTCACGTGACCTTTCCCACATGACTGACTCTCGTTGGAACATGTCTCGTCCAACCTTTTTTGTTGCACGCGTCTCTACGCCATCTCTATAATCTATGGTCTAACTGATGCCTGTTTCGTGACTTTATCCAAAAACTTTTGGTCTTTTTTGCGGTTGCCAATCGCATAAAAGTCGAATATAACCAAATTACCAATCGTCTAGATAATCTTGTAATAATACCACATTATTTTATTTATCGATGGATGCGATTACTTCTTTTTTATTGCGTGATGATTACATTGTTATGACTCTTCATTGGTTTGACTAAAGTCAACAAAAAGTGCTTGATAAAAATCTGTTAATTGCGAAAACATTATCTTAAGAATACCTGATTATTACTATTTATATCATGTCGTCGAAGGGTGGTGGGTTCGATTTCCACCTTAGCCAGTTCGATTTTTTCAAGTTCTTTTTATTTTAGTTTGAGATGCAGCTCTCGACGCTAAAATTTTTATAACTATTTTCACATCATGTCAAAAATATCCAAACCCATTAACAGGCGTGTAAAAGAAGCGCCTATTTACAGAAATGTATTTTTAAAAATCACCTTGAGCAGTCGAACTAATTATAAGTTATGCAAATCATAATAATCTGGCGAGGCAATCTTCTTTCGGGTACCTATGGCAAATTGATTTTTGAAAGGCTTCATGACGTTCTGAGGTCAACCTGTACCATCTATTCGTGCAAAAATCGTTTACACTTCAATTAAATGTGTGCAAGTAGCAACTGAGAATCATAGATTAATTATGTATACTCTGCAATTTAATTAGAGTTGTAATCATCTAAAAGTATAGCTTAGTTAAGTTAATTTTGCGTTTCGCTACACCTGTGCTCGACAACCAATATGTCAGTGCTTACGCCTACATTTTCAAACCTATTTTATCGTATTTAAAATTGTATCATTTACATTTATGATAAGGCTAAGATAAGCAAGAAATGAAATCATTCAATGTTATAACTTGTTGAATTCATAAAAAAATATGATTTGTCATGCACACTGAAACGAACGTGAATAAAATAAAAAATTCGTTTCGTAGCTTCGTAGCGCGTCTACGGAGGAGAGTCCCGCTACGGTCGTAACGCGGCGGGACCCTTCTACGTCACCGCTACGAAATTTGCGTCATCGTAGCAAAGCGTCTACGAAATCTTCTTCAGGGGATGTTTCGTTTCAAATGCGTCATCCCCCGCGTTGTTTGCTCGCCAACCTTTATATAAACAGAACACCTATTTAAAATTGTAACGAGACATTTAAATTTTAAAATGCATAACAATAAAAAAGCTAAAGTAATGAGGCCCCCAACGACTCAGTATTGGCATATCGGTTTTAAAGGTCATTCATTCTTTGTTCATATTAAATGAAAAATAGCAAATGTGTTGAGTGCAAAACGCGTATTCTACACCAATACGCTTAATCAAACTCCTAGGTGTCGTATTGTGGGGAATCGAGATGGCGCTATGTGTGTGCGCGTGAGTGCGAGCGAGAGGGATATAGTAGCAACAAGTCGGCGGGGAATGCGGCGCGGTGGGGGGGCGCGTTATCGTGCGCGTGACGTCAGGACCCTTTCACTGTCAGAAGTTGGCGTACTCCGCCGCGTCAGTCCGCGAGGCTCGGTCACAGCGTGAGTACGTCTCGCGCGTAGTGTTCCTAAAACTCACCGACTCACGCGTCACTCGCAAGACATTCGCAGTTCGCACGGGTCTACTTTCGACGGGATATATAGACACACGCAAACGGCCCGCTCGGTCCTCCGTGTGATCGAAACTCCCTGGTTGATCGTGGGCTTTGTGACACTGCACGAGACACCGGCCGCACCATGGGCATCATCGAAGTGTCCGCGTCCCTCTACTCCGCCTGCGACATGCTCGACGACATGAAGGTAAGCGAAGATCATGTGACGGTCGTGGTGGCGCTCGTCCAAACACGGCCAATTCCGTATTAGTGAATAACGCGTTTTCTTATTATTTAGCCGCGTGGGCGGTTTCTATCGCGGGTATTCGCGCAAATTCTCGCTTTTACGCGTAGGCATTCGGCGCGGCGGGCGCCGAGCGTGTCTTATGCATATCGTGCGTTTTCTACGCGGTGAAAACTCTTCGTATCGTCGCGGTCAGCGGAAGCGGTGCCCTTATCAGCTGTTTGTGACACGATTGCGCCACCGCAGCGGGACCGCTACGTGAGAACGCTCACATTATTTCGAGCGCACGATAATTGTGATGCGATTAGCGCGCGTAGGCCGCGGTTTTGTTTAATGTCGCAATTTTCGCGGATCGGTTCGGATCTAGCCGGAGTGTTATCTCGATGCACCCGTCCAGTTCCCACGTACAATGTGAATCATCGCAATAAAACCATTACGGCCGCTAGCACGAGATGCGCAGACGTTCAAATGACGCAACTTATGTCGTTAATTTTGTTTTGGTTTTAGCATTACGCGGCTACAGCGGGTTATTTCGATAGCAGGTGGTGTTTTCGTTTATTTTCGTATTGTCAATGATATTGGTGGATGTGAAGATTCTGATGCTTGGTTTGAGCGTGCGTTATTGGTACATAGTAACAATGTGATATGCGCAAAGGCAAGGAATCCATAAGTCAGCGTGCAAGCGCAGACACGCGAGGGTTCCGCTAGAGTGAGCGCGCGCCGCCCGCGCTTGTTCAGGATTCCTCGGCTTGATTGTCTCTGTACGACGAGCACTAATTTCGAACGGTTTATTGTATATCGGTTTCGAGCACACCATCCATAGCGGTTCTACTTTATCTAGAGACGAAAGCAATTGCATAGATTTTCAGTTGCACATTATTTCAGAAATATCTATGAATCAGCTACTAGTAAACTGGCGTAGTTGTAACGAAAACTGCCAAAATGAAAAATTATGAGCTCATGGCTTTGCGTTGTCTATTCCGAACTTAATGGAACTTAAATGAACTTATTTCGATGTTTAATTGAAATTCAACCATTATTTAAGTAAGTATCATTTTTTTGAATACGAATTTTAATCAGTTGCGAACGAAGTGCAAACTTGTTTATGTCGTTATCTTCGTTTATCTCCATATCAACTTAATAGATATGGTAACGAAATATTATATCACACGGAGGTATCATGTCAGTAATTAAGTTTCGTTACAATTTTTCTTTGTTTGTTGGCGCACAAGTATTTTTTCCGAAAGTTTTATTGTTGTTTTGAGTGACCTCGCTCTTCCATTTTAGATCGGCGCTATTCTCCGGTCTTGTTTAGTTAGAATGTTGTTTTTAAATATCTTGCCGCGTTTCATTGTGCGTTTCAACCAGTTTCAACTTTCATTTGTTCGTTGGTTGATAACAATTAATACAGCATTAACGTCTATTGATCTAAACAATATAAATTATTTTCATTTCATAAAACAATACAAACTCTTTGGTTTTCATAAGTATTATTGGAAACAATATCCACTTAACGTAACATTGTTTATATTTGTAAGCATTTTAATTGAAATCACTAATAAATGGGTTTATGAAATAACAAACTAAACATTACCTCCTATATTTTACCAATTTAAGGTAGGTATTTCAACAAAGCCTTTCATTGTCTATAGCTTAAATACTAGTGTGGACACTACTGCATACATATTGAATAGATGCTTGAAAATAAGTGTAGTTTTTAGATGACTTTTGAACTAAGTATATTCATATAATATGACCTAAACAGTGATTATTAAATAATAAAAATAAATTCACAATGGAAATATTTGGTCCATATTCCACATACCTACTTATTTGGCGATCTTAATCCATGCCCATTAATGCACAAGGATAATGATGCATGAAAATACGATTAGTCAAACCGACGAATGATTGCTCGTACATTCTCTTATAATCACTTTTCGACAGTAATCCTTTATTTATTCATTAACTTACTTCATTAAGTTTAATGCTTCGATAACTCACTTTGAATTATCGGCAGATTGTCCGCGACGTCCACTGGTCGTGATTGTCGTACCCTTGGCAGGCGAGGGTAGACTTTTCTATAAGAACGGTTTGCACTGTCACATGATACGATTTTTGGAAGACTACAGTCTAAAGTAAAAAGGTTGCTTGTAAAATATAGCCTCTATATTTGATCAGCCTAAAATTAAACTGGTTTTACCAATAATAGAGACTATTTTTGATCAGATTAAAGAATGTTAAACAAGTAGGTAGGTACTAATTTGCGACATGGTTTCCGTGATTCTCCAGTGACAGCAACTCGTTCTTTTTATTGTTTAGTTATTTTTAATTTTTTGGTTATTTAGTTTACGATTAGGTTATGATGGGACTGACATACTATGTAAAAGTCCCTAAATTAGTAAATAGAAAAAAAAGTAGGTACTAAACTTTGAGTTTAGATGGCATTTATGTTAGACGGTATCTAACAGATAACAGTCTGCATATACTGCGGTGTAAATAAGGAATTCTAAATATTATTTAACTGTGAGTTTTCACATATTAAAAACTAATAAATTTCCCTTTAAAAACTTTCGAATCAAATAGTTTGGGCCTAATTAGGTGTGAAGTGATTGATAGTGCATTGTCTTAATGACATTCATTAGCCGACTACACGACTTTTAATCGTCCTGATAGTGTGAACCCACAGCTACTAGTAACGGATGCGCTCGGTATGTCGAACACAAGCGTTTTGAAACTCTCAATGTCGCGTTCGAACGGCCTCGTGTGCGTCGACCCTTTTATTTTTTATCTCTTCTAATTAAATTATGGTTCCTGATTTGGTCGTAGATTTGGAGATTTCGTTTAAGGATTTAAGCAAAATGTTTATTATGTATTTCAATTAATGAACGAGGCAGGAATATTACTGACAAACAGAATAATTATTACGTTCATATTATTGTTTATGTGCAGTCATATTAAATCAATCGCTGTTGGCAAACATTTGTTTATACCTACTCCATACTTAATAACTCGATTTTGTCGTAAATAAGTTACACTTATCATTGTTTGCTATCCTCCCGAGAATCCAATGCACTTTATTATAATGCAAAACCATTTCAATAAAATTGTTATTTACGCTTACTACTCTTTAAAAGAAACTGCTAACAAAAGCATTTGAGAAGCTCCTTTTTAAAAAATCTTTTTTTTTTCTTCTTAACAAAACAAAGTTTTCATTAAAATTTTATAATTTTAAGCAAATGAATTGTTTGTTGTTTTAGGAAATACATGGCTAGTTTACGCGGATTGTTTACATAAACATATTTTATTAGATGTTTTGTACATCGACAATCCAGAAAAACTTAGACACTTAATGACATGGTACGTATTAAATCTAACTTTTTTGAGCTATAGTAACATCGTCCACACTGTCTTGCCCAGGAATCGAACTAGAGCCTCGCGCTAGCGCGCTGTCATATTATATTTATGGGCAGCATTCTGGCCGCTGCACTGATAACCGCGTAATATGTATGTTAAAAAGTGAAATATCCCTAAATAATACACTTGTCTAGGAATCAAACTGGAAGCCTCGCGCCAGCGCGCTGTCATATTATATTTATGGGCAGCATTCTGGCCGCTGCGCTGATAACCGCGTGTTTGTGCACAATCTGTGTCAAGGTGCGCAGCGACTTTCACTGATAATAGGCGTCAATGTAATGTCACTGTTATCCTGTTCAGTGTTCGCTACGTTCGCGTTGGTTGATAACTTATCGTGTGAAACAATTAACTCCCGTTCGATCGTAAATGTAGCTTGTAAATTAAAGTAAAAAGTATTTTTTTGCCCACAAAAGGTACACAGATAGTTCGAGCGACTGCTGCACAAAGCTGTGCTTGTGTCGCGGCAGCCTTAACACAAGCTTACCTATACAAAACTAATTGTGAGAGTAAATGTTTTGAAGAATGACCGAAGATAAAACAGAAGTTTGATTTTGGCTTTTTGTATCCATCTGGGAATCGGACATAGGACATCCGGTCGAAATGATCCAACTGTTTAACCATCGAGGCGTTAAAGTAAGAAATGAAACAATGTTTAAAAAACAGTTATTCTGTCTGTCTTTAGCTAGCAACCGAACGAACAATTCCCACCGCTGCAACTCCTGTGTAGCCAGGATCTACAGCTTGATGCCAATTAAAACCCAATCAATGAAGGTCAAGTTTGTCCCGGAGGAAAGTTAAACTGTCATTGCACTCGCAACGAAAATAATAAGAAGAATAAAGGATCGGATGTTAAAGATCTACTAGCAATTGAACGCCAAATAATACCTAAATCAATTTACTTTAGTCATCATTATTCTGTGGTGTGATCTTCTGACATTGAAAATCATGACAATACCAAATAGGTACCCAATAATCCCAAGTCCAATGTTCCAATGCTACGATTTTCCGGCAGTAAAATTAAAAATATCTATGACCTTTATGCGCAGCAAAGAATTTTAAAAAATACCTGTCTTATCTTTTATATGTAAACGATGCCTGTAAAACATTCTTACACAGGTATTACATAAAAATGTGTGCTTGAAATATGTTTGCGTAGCTTATCTATCGTATGGAAAATAAGTAGGTACTATTAACACCGTTTGAGTAGTATACTTAAGTTGTATTTTAGCTTATCATTACTTGTTGACATTGATGACAACCAGTCATAAGAAAAATTGCTCGGCCAAGGACGTGAAGCCGGGTTTTATGATATGTATTTATAATTAGCTTTTCCGAGATAATATTTTTTCTAACAAACTTTTTTCTGTAATCTAATCTAATATGCAATCTATTCCTATCTTATTTTTTCATTCTCATTAATAGATGTAATTTATTAGGTCCAGTTATATCAAATGCCTATCTTTTACATTTAAAATCGATTGAATAAAAAATGCATAGATATAGCCTAATTGAAAATAAACGGGTTTCTTAATGTGTTACGGTTGTGAATGATATTCTTAATTAATATCATATTTATGAATGGCTACTATGTAACAAAGTGCATTAATTTTATTCACGCGTTTAGTGTGACCTACAAATAAATCAAATCAAATAATCTCTCGTTCCTCCCAGCCTTTATTACACCGCTAATGAGTGACAAATATACTTACTTGAATTGTGGCGTCTCACAAGTCTCTATAAAAACCAGAGTCTCAGTCTCTATGAGTCGCAAGTCTGCCATATCCAATCTGAGATCTCTACGAAACCCAGAGTTTTAGGTCTCTACCAAACCCAAAGATTGAAGTATCTACCATTTCCTTATCATCAGGCCTCTACAAAACCCAGTCTTAAGTCTCTATCACACCCAGGGTTTCAGTCCCCTACGAAACTCTAGAGCAGCGGTTCCCGAATGGTGGTCCGCGGAACCCTGGGGTTCCGTGGAAAGGCCGCAAGGGTTCCGTAAAAAATATTATCCCACGTTTCGTGACCGACGTTGTTCGCTCGCACCGACTTGTTTACGCACAAGGGAGGGGCAGGGCGTGCGGGCGGAGTAGTACGGGGGTTCCGCTAGGAAAAGTATAATCAATTATGGTTCCTTGGCAAAAAAAATTGGGAAACCCTGCTCTAGAGTCTCAAAACTACACCACCCAGAGTGTCAATACTTTACGATGCCCAAAGTCTCAAGCCTCTACCAAACCCAATCCTAGTGTCTACGAAATCGAAGTCACGATCAAAGGATGAACCAAACTCCATGCGTATTTACCTCTGTCCGTCTGCCAGCGATTGCCCAATCGCTAGGACGCGGTTAGTATGCGCGCGCGCACCTCGCGCGGCGTCGCAGATAAAGGACATTTTTCCTTGTTATCGGACCCTTGATCTAGAATGGAAGGACTTCATAGTATTGTGACGCGGTATTTGTATGTTGATTGTCAAAATAACAGGTTTCTAACACATTTTTTTTATATGGGAAAGGAGGCAAAAGAGCAGACAAGTATTTCAAATTCGTATAAAGTTTTTACATTAAATAGTAATTTATGTGACTTATCAGTAAATATAGTGATTAAAACATGCCACAAACTGATAGTATTCCAAAACTGGTTTAAGTAACGAACTATAATAATTTGATTGGTTTTTTATGATACTTGTGGGAATAATGCTAATGTTAAATTCGTTAAAATACACGAATAAACATTTTTCAAATTTCAACAACAATTAGATAACGGAAACCTTTCGCGAATAATTTGAATTAAGTTTTCACTGAAACTGACGTAATTATATGTATGTACGGATAGAAAGATTACAACAAAATAATAAAGATACTGTAAAACGCGGAAACGCTTAAACTTAGGTTTACAAGTATAAATATTAAATAATAAATTACTTTTCTGACTTGAAAGTATCTGACAATTTCCGAATATCCGACAAAATCCGACTTAGTGACTAAACATTTGAAACTTACATTCCACGTTACCGTATTCCTTTCCTTCTTTAAATTTCTTTAAATCAAATATGACTAATAGTACTACATTACGTTCATAACCTAAAATCAGTTTAAAAAAAGTATCGACGTTTTCACAATCGGTCAAATCTTTTTTCGGACGTTATCGCATCGGTGAACAGACTGGCCGTGACACCGGCTACAGTTTAAAAAATAACCGGCACAAAAGAGGCGGGTTAGTGACACTTAATATTTCACAAAGCGCGCGAAATTCTATACGCGCGCACAAAAATTTTATTGTATCTGTGACTTCATCAAACAATGGATTAAAACCGCGTGAAATAACAAAAGAACGCGGTAAATGGCGGACAGTTAATTTTTAGAACTTATAACAGACTGGCAATTAGTGTCAGAGAGCAACTAAGATGGCAGTTTTTTTTTTAATTTCACATTTTAGGCAATGAAATATCATCATGTTGTTTAGAACCAAAATAATTGTGTACAGATTTCGTGATCACCGATCATTTGCAAGTATTTAAGCACAAATAACTTTTAAATTCTTAATGGCATTTTAAAAGTTATGAGTCATTTAAATAACAAAAACGCGCTCATAGCAGTAGCCGAGTGCAAAATACCAGTTCTAATTACGTATCAGACGGTAAACGGCTGGGCGGTATCTCGATTAGCGTATGCAGCGGCAATAGACGTAAATGTCATGACAAACAGACAAATAAAACAGTCCCTGGCCACTACTTTAATAGGCTTTACAGTCGGGTACATAAATTGCTATCAATGTAGATCTAAGTTTTTTAAGATAAGTATAGTTTAGTCCGATCTGATAGCCATTACAGTCTGTTTTTACTATTTGTATTAAAGGCATATTTATACATTCTGATTGAAGTCAAATAGTTTGATCATAGACTATAGACACCTCAATAAAACAAAACAGTCTAAGTAACAATATGTGAAAGATCGGAAAAGTAATTAGAATGTATTTGCTACTTTTAAAATGTCTAAATTGTTTATTAATGACATTCCATGTAAATATGACGTTAGCGCACAGAATCCGTTCTTCGGAATCCGTTTTGCAGTTTCGTAGCGAATTTAATTTACGTACATGTTTTCGCAGCCGACCATACGCACATGCAAAGTCGCGTCTAGCTAGTGGTCAATCTAGTTTGGCCGCTAGAAACCTGCCTTTTGATCAAATTTATGAAAAGACAGGATAGCCCGCCATGGTGGCTCCATTCCATTAGAATTCAAGGTTACTGAAGACCTTGGGAAAAAAGACTGGTTACAAAAACTGGACCTGCAATTAAAATAGATTCTTTTTTAGATATGACGTCTTTAAAGCTATACTACTATACATATAACTACAAAAATTGCAATTTGTAGAAGAATAAACATAAAAACGAAGACACCGCAGAAAACAAAGAATATGCCGACACGCATGATTAAAATCAACGCATTGTGCGTAACTGTTCTCATTGTTGAAGCAATTCCACGTCGCCAGCAATATCAATCAGCTAATTCGAATTTGGAACGTGAAATAAATTAAAAGAAAGTGAAAATGGCTTCCTTCCCTCACTGGCCAGCTACTGCTACGTTCAAAAACGCGACAGGCGCGGGCAATCCCGCGTGAGCGCGAGCTAGTTCCGTTCCGTATTACGCAGCGCACGTATGCCGAGGCCATGCTAATTACTGGCCTCACGAAATCGAAAGTACGAACACTCGTGGTCGTCTAGATATGGGTTGCGCATAAAGGAACATAACGTATCCTATTTCTAAATTAGGATGTCGCTCGCACCACAATCAAATTTTATTACAAACGATCAATCATACATCAATCGCTCCATTACACCACGCATTTATTCGAAACACATTTTCAGACAGTAAAGATATCATTTGCAAAGCGAACGTTCAGAAATATGAAACTGACCTTTCTCATCGATATTCAAGTCGCGTCGACCACGAATCGAATGCTAATGCAATCGTGTTGAAATCGAAAGCATCTATCAGAGTACGAGAATTCAATATGTGAACGTCGACCTTAATTGCGGATTTCCGATCTCATTACATAATATTGTTTTATTGTAAATTGAGTTTCTGATCGCGGCAACAGATTCAAGGTCGCGGTCGGATTTTTTAGGCAAAGGCGTCGTTTCGATAAATGATTTGGAATGTGGATCGTTTCGAAAAGTGCTCAATAGATTCGAGTGCGCGGACCGTGACGCGATCGCGCGCATGATTTAACATAAGCAGCTCGTTAATGTATGCTGTATTAGCATAAGCATTTTGCCAGTGTAGCGTAGTGATTTCGTTTTCGTATATCCGAGTGTGAATGCCGATGATAATGACCGAGAAACGCGAAAAGCGTGACTTGGGGAGTCGACATAAATGAGAGACGACGCGTTCAATGTTAGGTCCAGTCCAGTTGTTATTGTGCGTGTCGTGACTGACGTGAACGAAACACAAAGGAGTATTTGCCTCCTCGAGCCCCAGTCCCCTTTGCCAGTCATTTCCGCTGATTAACTAACGTAAACCAGCGAAAACTAACAAGCTACCTAGCAGGA
Source organism: Ostrinia furnacalis (assembly GCF_004193835.3). Lineage (NCBI taxonomy): Eukaryota > Metazoa > Arthropoda > Insecta > Lepidoptera > Crambidae > Ostrinia > Ostrinia furnacalis. The sequence continues at coordinate 697,902 of NW_021132518.1, forward strand.
AAATTGTGAACATCTGCCACTATAAGTTCTCCAGCGATTTTCCGAGTAAATATTGACGTTATTTATTGTTGCCTGTTGACTCCGCTCGTAACTCAATTCCTTCGCTATATTGAGTTTGTGTTTTGTAATAATTCAAAGTATGCGATCTTTATGTCTAACTAAGCGGCCAATTATAACTAATTGGATGTAGTTTTGACTAATGTCTTCGAAGAATATACAATATGTCGGTAACATTTTAAGAAAATCAGTAGAAATGATGAATAAAAATAATGATAATTAAAATTGATATCCAATCTCAATGTTAAAAGTTGATGGATTTGAGGTTGCTCTTTAAAAGCTTAAATAAGGCTGCAAAAACTTTCCCGTAATATGAAAACATCTTATATTTCCACGTAAATTTCAGTTTTTACGCTTTCCCGGAAATTTTCATCTGTTTTCACAAATATTTGAAAAAAAAAAGCCGAATTTGTAAAGCTTAGCATCATATTTCATGAAATTCATTTTCAATTATATTACAATTTTTGTAAGTAGGAGACAATTTAAAACAATGTCAATTTTGCTAATGCCCCTATTCTAATTCTGTTATCTATCAAGTCATTGACCTTTTAATGCGTATATTTTAACTAAATATTTTGGCATTGAAATCTTTAATTGTTAACTAATCACTTTGCATATTAAAACTGGACTGATATGCAATAGCAATATTAAAAAACGTCACTCGACTACATTTAACGATGAAAACAATAAACTTATAATGACTAGATGTGGGTAAATTTATTTTGTTTACTCTCAGTTATAATTTAACTCTGTTTGTTTTTCGACAACTGTTTTCAGTAGTTTTCACATCACGAACAAGTGTGCTGTTAACGTAAGACCGCGACAAGGTGTTTTATATGTTACTAGCTGTGCCCGCGACTTCGTCCGCGTGGACTAATGACTTTGGGTAGGCACTTTTAATAATTTAGTCTAATTATTTTACAAAGGCCTATGTTCAGCAGTGGACGTCCTATGGCTGAAATGATGATGATGATGATGATGATTCTACAAATAGCTTTTGCCCGCGACTTTGTCCGTGTAGAAGTCGAAAAAGTTCTCATAGGATTTTTAAATGGTTTTTAACGTTATTATCTAAATGTTTGAATACTATTTGATCGTTTAAACACAGTGAATGATTCAATTACATAAATTTTTAATGATACCTTTTCACGGCTTCGCTCTCATGAATGTTAACGACCGTCAAAAGCACGTCGATAGATGGCGGTCACTAATTTAGACTTTGATTTGCTCGTAACACAGTGAATTATTCAATTACATAAAATATCTTTATTGACTAAGCGGACTTTTTTGTAGAACTTTTAAAGGGGAAAATCCTATCATACATAATTTATGCGAAACTTTAACCGTTTACGCAGCGTCAGCTCTCAAAAGGAAAAAAATCACTGATTTGAAACATTCTTCATTGGTGCTCCGCTCCTAGTGGTCTTAGCGTGATGATATATAGCCTAAAGCCTTCAGGGATTAACGGACTATCCAACACAAAAAGAATTTTTCAAATTGGTCCAGTAGTTCCTGAGATTAGCGCGTTCAACCAAATAAACAAACTGTGATTAATAAATTGCGCCACTACAAACCGTACCAACAGATGGCGCTGTTACGATCTTACTATGACATACTCCACCGCGCATACAATCCTGCATCGCGGTGACGAAGTTTTTTACCCTGCCCAGTATATATAGACAAACCAAGATAGTGTAAAATGGATGCACTAACACCATAGCTTCCTTATGGTGGGTGAGCGTCATGTTCCACAACTTCAGCTTTATAATATTATATATGTTATACAAATAAATTATAACTTTATCGTTTTCGTTACCATCGAAAATGATTTCGATAATAATGATAAAAAAAAACCCGATGAATATTAAAAATAATCATAGTACCTATCTGACAAACGATAAACATTCTTAAAAACATGTGCAATCAGGTGTTCCTTTCCTACTATCCTTCCTATTAATGTATTAAGTAACGTGAAAGTTTGTAATAAATATAAGTACTCGTAGAATGTTTGAGATTCCCACAAAATTACTGAGCAGTCAGTATAGTATAGAGTTGAATTTCAATAACATGAAGTATGTTTTCGAAATTCTACTCGACTCTTACATCTGTACCTCTAGCATGAACAACTTTCGTCTTCGAATCGTTTGCGTATTTGACAAAATTCGATACTCAATCTTCGAATTAAACGATAACGTGACAATTTTGATTCTTAAAATAAGTTTCGTGCAACTATTTCTCATACTAAGTTCACTTTACGACACGTTCACAAGGGCGCTGTAACAGCGCCGCTGTTGTAGTTTTCGTACTAAATCTTTTGATGGCGATTCGAATACGCAAACGATTCGAACTCAAAAGTTTTTCGTGCTAGCCGTACTGAAAACAAATTAAAAATGTAGTTGTCTTATCAATAACTAGCAGAACAATAATTATGCGGCTCATTGACGCATTTCCATCTGTTGTCACTCGAATTCACTTTAACATAAGCATTGCACGTTTTCCAGTGTGTGACAGGTGTTTTGTACTTATTATAGAATAATTTAAGTATAGGTACGTCTATTTAAATACACTTTACAGAGCTATGATTTCAATATTCATGCAACAGTTCATTCTTACGAACGAAAAGATTTTCTTATACATTTGTTATTTGGAGTGCAAAGGAATAGAATTCTCTTCCACCTTCTGTCTCCTCACAATGTTATTTTAAATTGGATAGATTTACTGAGTTTAAACATCACATCATCATCATAATAAAATAATTTAATTCGTCTCTAAAACGACATAGGATTAAAACATAAAGCTGGCCGATTGCCAAATTTTCCGCAATCATCTACAAACGATGACCAAATAAATACACTCAAGTTATTAAGCCGGACTATATTAGGATATTATGATCGATAAAAACAAAGAACACACAAACATAAAGACATTGAACGTGGAATGTGTTTGGCAAAACAAAAAGATCCATTTGCAACGTCAATCACCTTTTGCCCAAACAAGTGAACAATTGTAAAAGAAAAAGATGTTCATTAAGGAGTTTCGAAATCGAGAAAAGGCTCAAGGTCGCGCAAAGTGTTGCGAGGCCGAGGTGCATTCCGAGATGGCTGCGGAGTGTGTGGCTTTAACAGTTTCGTCATTGCAATTGCAATTGTATACCACGCTGTCTAAGGTAAAAAGTTTGAAATTAGATTAAAAGAAAAGTAAGTTCAAGTTATGTGAGTTAGGTTTTGGACCCGTATTGTGAAATAAGACTCAAGAATCAACGCAGGCCTGACGATTAGGTTCAATTTCAATATCAAATTCATATTCTTCAACTTCATCAAACTTAAGTACATTAGATTAGCATTTTTATTGATCATCTTAGGTTCTTAAAGATTTTCTATTATCATTAGGGTTTACTTATTCGTAATTTCATTTTTGTTATTTTACCTAAGAGTTTGCGAGTCTTTGGTGATTTTTGTGACTGAATCTGCCCTAAACACCTTTTTACGATTTTAAATAGAATCTCTATCTCACTCAATAAGAAATATTAAATTCAAATCTCTAATTTATAAATTAATTTCATCTCACGTCGCCAATGTAAATAAACTTACAGCTTGTCAAATATTTATCATCTCTTACTTAATGCCCATGTTTTATTTGCTATACTTTCTCAATGCTTTATATTTGCTTACCTATGTACTTTTAGTAAATATTATGCAAGCAAGTTATTTTTATACTTCCACGTTTATTTTAGAACTAATTAATTCTTTTAACTACTTATTTAAAATACCTGCAGTTTATTTTAATTTGATAGATTAATTAATAATATAATATACGTCTTATTTCCTGTGTAAAATTATTATGAATTAATTTATTTATCGGACTATGTTAATTGTGCTACTTAAAAAGTGCTGCACTACTACACTACACTTACAAATTGATATTACCAGCAGAAATTAAATTCGCATAAATTATTCAAACATTTCATACAAATTGCAATACTAATTACTTAGTTACAATATCATTATGTAGAAGTTTTTAACGTTTAAATTAGATATGTTTATCATATTTAACTGCAATGGTACTTACGTTAGAATGATATTAAATTTCATCATCTTATAAATTCACAAAGAGTGTATCAATTATTGTATGTACCTACTTGATTGCTTAAATATCATAAAATTAACGACAACACTAATTAGTTAATTAATACAAATTGTCAAAATAAAGATTATTTTAAATAGGCAAATGGAAAGCCAATAAGTGAAGAAATTAAATTACCTACTATTGCAAATAAATAAATACGAACTTAGACTAAAATACCTACTTAAAAATATAGACATAGTCTCTGATTTGTTTGAGTTTCGAATTGTTTTCGTGTTTCCTTCAGTTTAGCCGCCCACTGCTTTTTGTTGCAAATCGAGATTTCCGCGATACACTTCTTGCAATACTGCATTAGCTGTCAATGTCAAATTGCAGTGATGCCGGCAAAAAGTGGCTGATGCAAATAAATAATTCGTTGCAGGTTTTTGTGGATTAGAAAGACAACGAGTCACAACACTATGAGTGATGCAATCCGACTAGAGATCAGTCGACCTTCTACGATAGGGCGTTTGCCCCGCGAGTTAGGTCACGGATTTTTACCAATCTATAAATACAAATCCTTTCTAAACACCGAAATATAGTAATGAAGACCATTAAAAAAGATTTGGAATTGTTTTTATGAAAGGAACTTAATTATTTTCGATTGAATTGTCTAATGATGAAATATCTAATATATTGACTTGGCCATCGCATGAAAACACGTGTAAATTAAATTATTTAGTGCGATGGTCAAGTCAATAATTTATGTAAAACGTTAAAGATTTCCTGGCCTGGACTTGGTATTACATGGATCTCACAACTTTTTACCGTAGAACAACTGAGTTGCGAGACTTGGTTTTTTTGACAAGTATTGTTTTTGATGGGATTAGCTTTTCGACACATCAATACTGATTGTGTTCTTCCGAAACTAGTGTTACAATATTTTTACAATTTCGTGTTAGTTCGCTCTGTCAAGAGTAGGTACTTAATTTTCGGTTTCCGTACATAAAAATAGAAAATCTTGAAACTTAATCGTCCTCTTTTTTTTTGTAGATTGAATTATTCTGACGTAGGTATGCCCAACTCAAGATAATTTTACATTGATATCAAACAGATAAGTATAAAAAGTGACGTGCAAGTTTTAGATAATTTTATTTTTTGATTTTATGTCATCCCACTTAAAGTGTGTAAAAATGGAGAAAATGAAGCAAATTCAACTTTTCTGAATGAACATTTTTCAGTCAAGGACTTGTAAAGTTAAATAAAAACTCTTTAAATCACTTGAATCTTGATCCAAGCATCTGCATAACCGTTTTCGATCCACACACCACGGTCAATAAGCACACACAACAATGTAACTTGTGATACGGTACAGCCGTTTGGCACGAAACATGCGACCTTGCGGACAGCTGATTTCTCGTCTAAGTAAAAAAATACGGATCTATGATTCGTTACTACTTGTTAAAGTATACAAAATAAATTATCACGGTGTTTATGTCACTTCACACACATACACAACTTTTCTATGTAGGTATTATTATAGCATGAGTAAGTGTGTTAGGTAGGTTGTATTTAATACTTTCTGAACATCAAATATCAGACGTTTTAAAACTCATCGAAATATTTTCGATTCGGTCATGTTACTTGTACGTTTTATGACGCGTTCAAAAGAAAACCAGCAGCGGACTTTGAAATGAAGTAGGGTAAGTGCGTTAGTTTTCGTCCAATTATCGGAGTTGCCAACTTTGTGATGCAAAATAAATATTTTAAAATACCCTTACTCATATGTATCATATGTCGTTTTAGTCCTTACATAGTCTACTTTACGTTAATATTATATGACAATAAGTAAATACCACGGGTTTTTTTATAAAAAATATTTTATGCAAAAGAGGCGATTTCACTAGTTTTCGTCCAAAAAAATCAGTTTTCGTCCTAGTGTACGCTAGTTTTCGACCACTGTGTAGAAAAAAAGGTGCAGTTGAATTATTAACTTAAAACCAACTCTACAATACAGTAACTATGGATTGTGGTATATCATTTGAAAGGTAATTTTGTTAGCTTTCAAATGATATCAAAAAGATTTAAATAAGTTTCTTACCTAAATTCAGGAAAATATTTCAATAGGTCGAAGGACAAATGGACGAAAACTAATTTCGACCACTGTGTAGAAAAAAGGGTGCAGTTGAATTATTAACTAAGAACCAATTCCACAATACAGTAACTATGGATTGTGGTATATCATTTGAAAGGTAATTTTGTTAGCTTTCAAATAATATCAAAAAGATTTAAATAAGTTTCTTACCTAAATTTAGGAAAATATTGCAATAGGTCGAAGGACAAATGGACGAAAACTGATATACAGGAATAGCTAATTTTGGTTTTCGTCCACCCCAGTGCTTGCTCATGACGTCATGGACGAAAACACAACAACGTTTAAAGCTGTTTTTTGTTTTCGTCCACATCTTTTTAACGGTTTTTATGGGTTTATCACTGTTAAAAAGTGGACGTTAACTAAAATGTTTAATGTAATAGCAATAAAGATCATATTGGAAGAAAAAACATTGTATTTTGTAGGTCCATTGAAGTAAAATGATTATTAAAAATATTAACTAGGTGTCAGGGTTTCCGTCCACGTGGACGAAAACCAAAATCTTGCGAAATTGTTATGCTAGTATTAGTCCACTTAATTATCTAAGATTTCCATATAAAAACTTTAATAAACCCTTAAAATAGTGTTTATTATGCTAATAATTAGCCATACGTGCCAAAAAACATTACGTAAAGTAGCTAAAACAGTAATTAAACATACCATGAAAGTTCCCTACCGACACGTTTTTTTCCTAACTTGATAAAGTAGCTAAAACAGTAATTAAACATACCATGAAAGTTCCCTACCAGCACGTTTTTTTTCTAACTTGACGACGTTTTCCATTCACCTGTGTGCAGCAGCAACTTCCGTAGATTTTTTTGGAGTTATTACTTATCAAATTACATTTTCATGTAGGCAGAACTGTTACTTAGATATTATAGATTGTAACAAGTCCAAACTTGCACGGAAAGTTAGGTTTGTATTCTAATTATCCGTATTTGTTTGTGGCAAGTCGGTCAAATGGACGAAAACAGGAGCTGGACGGAAAACCGGCGCAATTACCCTACAAGGATGTTTATTTCTATGTAAATTATCTGAAAAACTCACTCATAAAAAATGTCGTAACGCTAACAGTATTCCAACCACGTCGTAGTTGCAAGTCAGTTTCCCCACTAAAGAACGGCAAAGGTTACGATAGTTTTTGCTGTCGTTCGGTTGCGCACGCGCTTGTACAAAACAGCTGATTTGGACTCGAGGAAAAACATCTGACGGTGGGCCCTGACAGTGACACTGGCTTTCAGTGACGCCCAAGGCTTTTGACACCGGCCCGGTGAATGGTAATTGCTTTTTTGTGTTTGACAGGCGTGCTAATCACGATGGGCCTTCCTGTATGCATAACATGCGCATGATTACTCAATGGTTGTATGTCTTTTATGTCCATGACAATATTGTGTTGTGTGTTGGTTTCTACACCTAAACCAATAGAGATTATCTAGACCTGGAAAAGGATATAGGGTATATTTTTGCCTACTTGAAGTAGTTGATGAAAGAGACGAAAGATTGTTCTATATGAAACCCATCATATCTTTAGATGTGATGATTTAATTACAGTGATTTTAAAGAGAGATAAAACAAAATCCAACGGACGAAGCGGCGTGTAATATTTGTTATTAATTTGATGAATGAGAATATCTAAAGACTCTATTTTTTATTACGATGCTCGAGTCAAGACACAGGTAATGTGCAACATTTTCCTTGTCACTTTGATAAATCAGTTAGTTAAATTGTACAATAAACCAATATTAATCAACTCGCACTTCAATTATCTGCTTAGAAACTACGCTATTGGATGAAGATACTTTAACTGTAGGTTAATTATTTTTGTTTTACAATCGCCGCAAATGAGGTCTTATTGTGGTATGGCTTTAATTTAAAAATTTAACCTGTTTTGTAAACACATACAAATGTACATATTTTATATGTGTTAGAGGTGAATGATTCCCGTATAATTTTTGACCCTATTTATTATTAGGGATTTCTTTTATTGCAGATACATTACATACCTAGTTATTTTTTGTTCTGATTTATACTAGTCATGCAATAGCTAATTAATAATAAAGTAAATCATAGGTGCATTAAAACTAATATTTAATAGCTTATTGACATTTATATTGGTATTTTACTGTCACGATAGAATTTAGGTTCTTTGTTTTTCAAGTAGGTATGTCATAGTAATGATAATGTATCCAAAAATGCTTGCAGACAGAGGAAAATCACAACAGAGCACATAGGTACTTAAGTATGATATTACAGTTTATTTTCCTTTAAGAGACACTCACTATAATACCTAAATGGTTTTAATGTATAATTAAATCTAGTTTTCCATCAATTTCCTCAATTGAATAATGTTTAATTAATATTGTAGTAACTTTTGAAAAATATTAAACATACATCACATTTTGACTTTTAATTATGACTTGTAAACCAGCAATTTAATGAACATACCTACAGTTGAATTCATTTTTTGTAAGATTACTTACTACAATTTATTTACAATAAATATCCTTGGACATTTTACACTACGCTTTTAGTCCCAAACTAAGAAAAGCTTGTACTATGGGTACTAGACAACGGATATAAACATACTTAAATACTTTTCAACAAAAAGTTTCAACTTTTTAAACGCAGTGCCATCATAACTCATTATCGTAATGTAGATAAACGTAGCAATATCAATTGACGCCACTTTGCTCTTGTGAGTTGTGCCATGCCCCTAGCAACAGGCAAGCTGCAACGCTGCCAAGTTACTGACGTCACTCGCTGAGCCTTCAATGTTGCCAAGTGAGCATTTAAACTAGGTATATTGCTTACGAAAACACAATGCAAAAGTGTTAATTTAGGCATCGTATAGTTTAGGCACTTATTAATGACTCCAAGTATAAACGCTCTTCAGGCGCGGATCCACCGTTGTGGGCACTGTGGGCATGCCCACAACCCTAATTTGCTTGTTTTAATTAAGATCTATTGATAAGATCGATACGCATGTATGTATGTCCGGGCATGTAGTGATCCAACTGCATACTTTTGGTGGCTGTGCCCACAACCTTTTTTGAGGGCTGGATCCGCGCCTGACGCTCTTCTTAACTCCACTACACCAACATTTGTACCCAACAGCAATCAAAACCGCGGCAGGTGTTGTACTTAAATCATTAATGCTAACCATCGAGACAAACGGTCATCATTCAGACTAACTAAACTAAGTTACTTTAGCTTAGCTCAAGTAGCTGACGTAATTTTCCGTAGATGTACCTACGTATGCAAACTACAAACTATTCCCTCACTATGGGAAACTGCATTAGCTAGGTATACCAGCTTAGCTCTTGGTCAGCATAAAGTTACAGTCAGCGTCAAAGAGTTCGTGACACGAAAAGTAGCCAAAAAGTTCGCAACACATCTACGTTACAGTTGGAAGAAGGTTGTGTTGAACTTTTGGCCACTCTGTCTCGAACTATTTGACGGTGACTGAACTTGATACTTGAAGTAATCAGGCGCCGTAGCCTAGGCGCGACCATCGACTTTTAGTTGGCCGATAGTTGGGTCGGACAGTTGATCAGTAATTGGATCGGCCGATTCTTCATACAAATTAGATTCGGGCCCAACTATCGTCTGAAAAAAGTCTGTAGACTGCGGGTAGGCTAAGCCGAATGTGTTGGAAACTTGGAAACATGTGAATTATTGCCAGCTGACGCATCCGTTGTAGTTTCCCCATTGAAGTGCTTGTAGCGGCCGGTGACATATTTCATAACGATAAGCCGATGCCAGTGTCAGCAGGGCTGACGTAACCAAGTTCAAGTTTATATTGCGACAGAAGGGATTTCCTTTTCATTTTCTATACCTTTAATATTAGCCTAGTCGGCCGTTTGGTGTAGTGGTTCGAAGCAGACTACTATTCTGGAGGTAGCGGGTTCGATTCCCGCACAGTACAAACATTTGTGTGCATGAACATATTTGTTTGTATTGGACTGGGTGTTTTCTATGTATAATATGTATGTATTTACAAAAAAAAAAATTTAAGTATGTTTATATCCGTTGTCTAGTACCCATAGTACAAGCTTTGCTTAGTTTGGGACTAGAAGCGCAGTGTAAAATGTCCAAGGATATTTATTTATATTTATTATTATTTATTTAATATTATAAGGTGACCATAACCATGAAAGTTGCTATTTAATATTTAGATCTTTGAGAACTTTTTTGACAGTTTGCAAGACCAATAGAATCGGCCAAATAATGTAGTTGTATAGTGACTGTGCAAAGAGACAGACAGTTCGGTTGTATCGGTGTCAAACTTCGTAAGTTGCCATGACTGTACGGATTATTATTCTAATACGAGTATTATGAATCATTATCAATATTATCAAATTGCTTAATAACTGATATTGCGGGAATTCCCCCTTATCGATAAAGGTACTTTAGACAGGTGCTCGCACATTGAAAGAACGTGATATTGAAATATTTATGCAAATGCATCTTACTTAAGTTTTTTTTTCTTTTTTCACACTTACGGCCGAATACTGAAACGCCATTTAAATATTTGACGGCTTCTCAAATAGTTAAGCAGCTCCTAAACTTACATTTCGCATACTCAAAACAATATCTGAGCAGTTCTCAATTTTTAAGCACCTCTCAAATTAAGTTGCACTCAAACGCCACTTAAATGAATTTTCGCATACTGAAACGCCATTCAACGCTAAGCATTACTCAAACAACTGTCAAATCGTCTTAAGCAGCTGTTAAATTTGAGAGTGCTTGCGCGGTATCTTAAATCCTATTGTTATACCTAAAACGACCTAAATAGTGGTAAATAATGTGTGTCGTCGTTATCATTTCTTTCGAGCCTCGAGGAAATATCTAGATCTAATCGCAGGAACGCAATAAGGCTGAACGCTATTGAAAAATATTATTATAATGACATGCAATTCCGAGCGAGGTTCCGCGTCTCTAAAGAAACGGTGTTGTTTCTGGATTCATAATTTGGAAGCTCTTTGAAACCCCTCACCAAATGCCATACAACCAGTGGACCAAATACTTATTATAACCCTACTGTTCTACGCAACGGGAAGTTATGAACGTGTACTAGGTGATATCTTCCACATCTAACAGCCAACTGTGCATCGTATAGTGCACGAAGTAACAACCAAAATAGCTGCTATGAAATCGCTTTACATAAACATGCCTATTTCTGAGGATTAAGGGGACATCGCATAGCAGCATTTCCAAGAGTTGTTGATTTGTCAATTTGATGCTCTGTCAGTCAACAATGATAAATGTCAATTGTGGTTACGTTTCGGTCCACGATCGCCACTTAATAGATTTCAACAATAAAAAGTATCATATTTAAAATTATTTTTTTAATTAAATAAAAATGCAAGCATTATTATTTTTATATGATAAAACGAGATTTATATATAATAGAAACTAAAAATAAACTGTTCTATGTTAAGTTGATTGAGTATATTTCCATAAAAGACAATACATAACCAAACGATGCTGCGTGTAATGGATAAAAGATGATAACTTATCATTTGTGTAAATGAAAACATACTTTTTTTGGTAAATGTTGCCATTATGTAAACATTTGAGAGCTGCTTAGCTGATCACGGCTTCAAATCCGTTGAGTGGCGTTTGAGAATACCATTTAAAATTGAAGGATACTTAAATTTAGGAGCCCGTCAGCTGAGTGACAGATTTGAGTAGTGTTTCAGTATTCGGCCGTAACCAGCTCAATTTTTTTACAAAATAAATACTTTTTTAGCAGTAAAAAACAAAACAATTTCGAAAAAGAACTTGACAGAAATATCTTTTTAAAACATATCTGTAGATGAACACTGGCTTAAACGGTTCAACATATTCCGACAAACTTTAAGCTGTCAGCCCTATCAGTCCACAGACCTTATCGGCAAAGGTCCGGTTCCTAAAACGGCCTTAATTAAATTATTTGGCCCGTGTCCTGGTATGCAGCTCACTTCCTAATTCCAGCATTTGGACTTCCATTCACTAGTTCATTCAGACGTTTAATTTGGACGCAATTATTAAAATTACATGAACGATTTGAGTCTGTTCCACCACCAGATATTTTTAGTTTTTTTACGTCTATGGCCAAGTATTTCAACTTGGTGCATTGTATAGGAGTAAAACCTTATTTAAATCGTTTTTCAATTCTATGATTTAAGTGTAACATTCAAGTTAATATGTAGTTATAAAGTGCAGATGGCTTTATGTATGTTCATTTAAATATTTCAGGATTTTCAGCAATATTGAAGGGATACTTACCCATTTTAGTTTTCATTTCGACTTCTTTAGCTAGCTGGTGGCATTCTTATGTAAGAGTTATTGAGATAAGCGTCAACAATCAAATGATAACATAGCAAACGACTTAAGTATCAAAACAGTAAACAATGAATCATTTTAAAATAAATCATTTGATTTGGTCGCACTTCAATTTGAACCATAACCTAATATGGTGTTTGTCACGGATATCGTGGCATTGACAAGCAATTTGATATTTCAATGTTAATGTGAAAAGTCCAAAACAAGATATCGCAAGACTTTGGAATTTATAACTCAGATAACAAAATAATGACACTAATGATAATTCAAAATAACGTAATAAAAAATAATTGCTGTACAATGTCAATCGGCTAATAAACTTGAACACAATCACTTTCAATATTTTAATACGAAAGTAATCTATAACATTCCATTATATAACCCCAATAAAAACTACCTAATATGCAATATAGTTCTTTAACATTTTGCTTCCTCGACTGTTTTGTTTAAATTATACCAAGTTTGCGGAATAGGAACCATTATTTTCTTTATTACTTATCTCACGCATTCTTAGTATGCATAAACACGATTCTATTAAATTATTTATTAAATGCTGCTTCATAATTAATATTCAACTCCTGTTTTTTGGGGAAAAATAGAGCACAAATCACCAGCGCGGTTTCAGGCCTTAAAATAGCGTCAAACCTGAACTCTACTATGACTTCATATCCCTGAATTAATCATGCAAAAATGTACCTATTCTTATAAGGCTAGTGGACTTTAAAAGACGATAACAAACTCTCAACCTAAAATAGAAACAAATGCTTTTATCGTCATAAGACATATTGACTGATGGCTCGACTGACGTCGCTCCTTTATTGTTTCTCGTTAGCCTGACAGGATTCCACGTTCATTTCTCTTTTCTTCACAATCGTATGACGTTCGTAGAAATACCCCATCTACATTGTTTTCGCAAAAAAATAAAGCACATGTTCACTTGTTTTTAAGTATTTATCAAGTAAAGGTTTAATGACACATTTACGGACTAAAAGTACGTTGTAAAGAGTATTTACAATAGGTACTTATTCCCAAAAAAACTTTTACGTAAACTATTAATGTTTATACCTCTAATGTTCACAGTTCTGGAACCAAGATACAGTTATGATTCGTCAATATTATCTTCAAATACGAGGAGGCTTTACCTTCTACATACTTTTAACAGAATGACTTCGATATTTATTACTAACCACGATCGAATGACATTTAGTAACCTCGCCCAATCCTCTATTTATGTATTCGATGCACTTAACTCCGTATTGAACAAACACCCAGCGTTTGCCGTGTAAGCGCAAATTGGCTGAACCTTGGCATACTCGCAGCTTAATGCTCCTCAAAATCATCAAGTTTACGTCATGCCACTCCTATGGCCGACCATCCATTATTGTCGCGGCCTGACAACTGGAACCGATGCTGTGTTTGAAAAACTGCGGTGACAAATCGAAAAAAGACCATAGAATCATTCATTAGCCATTGTTCAAACCAATACTGCAATCCCGTTGGAAATAGCAAGTCGGCCAAGACCTACCTACTTCCAGCGTCAGACTTTCCGGTTGTCTAATGTCACCCAAACAAAAGGCTCATCGTAACGTCCAATAGGTATTGTCTCTCGGTCTACAAACTCGATGAAATTATTCTCAATACAATAGGACATTACTAGCTGGAACTGTATTAAAAACCTAAAATGGTAACTGTTTTTTAGGGTTCCGTAGCCAAAATGGCAAAAACGGAACCCTTATAGTTTCGTCATGTCCGTCTGTCCGTCTGTCCGTCTGTCCGTCTGTCCGTCTGTCCGTCTGTCTAACCCCCTTACTAATAAAAAGTTACACAGTTGTTGAACACTGTTTTAAAATGACATTTCCATACTAAACGTCACTTTAAAACACTGTTCAACGAGCGTGTAAGTTTTATTAGTAAGGGGGTAAGTATTTATTTTTAATCGATTTTATAAATGTACAGTCAAAGAATTATTTCATCAAACAGCTATCATTTGCGCATGTCATGGATTATGTTCCCTGTCTGCAACAATTAGTAACTACTACAAAGAACTAAAGCCTGGTTCGTGAGCACGTAGAATTTTGTCCAATGACCCCAAGCTACCCATCCTTATCGCTCGCGCGTAATTATATTGCTGTCGCGACTGTGCGACGCGCACCCGCAATGAGTGTGCGAGCGCTACGGAGAACAAAGATGTTAACCAGCCCTCTCTTTCTTTTGCAGAGTGAATCGAGTTACACGTCCTCGGAGGAGGGCTGCGGAGGCGGCGAGCGGCACGCGGTGCTGAGCTACGAGCAGGTGCGGCGCCTCAACGACGTCATGGACGAGGTGGTGGCCATCCACGGGCGCGGCAACTTCCCCACGCTGCACGTGCGCCTGCGCGAGCTCGTCGCCGGCGTGCGCGCGCGACTCGAGGCGGCGCCCAGCGCGGGCGGCGCCGGCGTGGCCGTGCGCGACGTGCGCCTCAACGGCGGCGCCGCCTCCCACGTGCTCGCCGACCGCGCCCAGCCCTACTCCGACATCGACCTCATCTTCACCGCCGAGCTGCCCACGCACCGCCACTGCGACCGCGTCAAGGCCGCCGTGCTCGGCCACCTCGCCACGCTCATGCCGCCCACCACGCCGCGCCGCCGCGCCAACCCCGCCGGCATGAAGGAGGCCTACGTCTCCAAGATGGTGCGCGTCAACTCCGACGGCGACCGCTGGTCGCTCATCTCGCTCGGCAACTCGCGCGGCCACAAGTCCGTCGAGCTGAAGTTCGTGGACACGATGCGCCGCCAGTTCGAGTTCTCCGTCGACTCGTTCCAGATAGCGCTGGACTCGCTGCTGGCGTTCCACGAGTGCGCGCAGCTGCCGATCGGGGAGAACTTCTACCCGACCGTTGTTGGGGAATCCGTGTACGGAGACTTTGGAGAGGCGTTGCTGCACCTGTCAGAGAAGCTGATCGCGACGCGGCAGCCCGAGGAGATCCGCGGCGGCGGGCTGCTGAAGTACTGCGCGCTGCTGGCCAAGGGCTACCGGCCGGCGCGGCCGGACAAAATCAAAACCCTTGAGCGCTACATGTGCTCGAGGTTCTTCATCGACTTCCCGGAGCTGGGCCAGCAGCGCGCCAAGCTCGAGGCCTACCTGCGGAATCACTTCGTCGGCCGGGATGAAGAGACGCTCAAGCCCAGGTGAGAGTCAAAACCTTTCTATAATAAATGTACCTATTGTATAAATGTAGTCCTTTACATCCTTATTAAATTTATTCAGTAAGCACCAAAAAATACAAGTGAAATGACTTATTGCAAAGTCCGGCAATAAAACTGAATGACTAACCAATTTAGCCCTTCTTGAACTTGAGATTTTCTGTGTCAAAAAGAATGTTCCCCCAAGATTCAAGACTTTGGAGAAGTTTGGTCAATATTTTCGGACCAGTAAGAAGACCGACAGCAAATGTGACAGCGCCCGTTGCTTGCAGGTACCTGAACCTCCTGCACGGCGTGGTTCGGGAGTCGACGGTGTGCCTCATGGGGCACGAGCGGCGGCAGACGCTGGCGCTCATCGAGGCGCTGGCGTGCCGCGAGCTGTGCGCGCGCACGCTCGTGCTGCCGGGCTACGTGCTCGCGTGCGGCGTGTGCGCGGCGTGCCCCGTGTGCCCCGCGTGCCCCGCCTGCGCCGCCGCCGCCGCCGCGCCCTGCTGCGACTGCTACCGGCCGGCGCTGTGCCCCGCGTGACCCAACGCGACCGCCCTCACGCCCACGAATCGACGATGAATTTAGTGCCAAATGTATATAATACAAATAAAATATATCTGTACGATTCCCAGCTGTACTAGCGAGTGTGACTTAGTGATTCTAACGCTTCGTATAGAGCCGTGTTCGCGGTTCGGCTGATGCGAGTGCGGTGTTCGCCGATTGAGCAGCGTGGAGTGTTATGGTTGATGAGTGACGATTGGTGGATCAGGGAGATTATTTGATGGCAAGTACACGGCACGCTCAGTTTTGTTCACACGCAGCGGGCTTCAAATATGGAACTGCACTAAGCTTATGAGTTGGAACCGAGTGGCCGCTCACTACCGCTTGACACTCGCACTCGCAACAGGCCAGGCGCGAACACGGCTCAGCTCTCGGCCCGTTTTTCTTTCGGCGGAGGGCGGGTCGGACCGATCACGATTAAGACGCGGACTCTGTCAATTCGCATTGCTCACTCTACACGATCAATTCGCACGTCAATTGTCGCCGGCTCCGCTCGACTCCGCGCCGCGCTCGCCCGCGCCGCTCGTGAAATAATTTCTAGTCGTACTCCTTTCGTGTTGATAACTTAATATGTTAGCAGTACGAAAATTATTATTCACGCGATTAAATAAATTGTAAAACGGACGCGCCGTAAGTAAGTCCGAGTCGATGGTCTGCCTATAAAAAAGACTATTTAATTATTTTTAAGCTTTTTTTATTATTAATGATTATGTCTCCATAAAAGTAGTGGCATGTCTCTCGCAGTCAAAATCACGAGATTTGGGTTATTCTTGTTTGGATGCACCGTTGAACGCATGATTATTTTTAATTGGCTTGTACATTTTCTATCGACCATTTTGTTACCATGTTTCTGAGCAAATAAACGATTTATTATTATTATTATTATTATTGCACCGAAGCAAGTATCGCGCTAATTGTAACTGAATGGAAGATTTGTATATTTTTGCAAGCGACATTTTGAAGTAAAAGAAATAAGTCCGGCCTTGTCCGATGGCCTTTACGCGAGAAATTCCGTTCTATTTGAATACAACGCGATCGCAACGACCGCAGGCCGCGCGGCCGCCCGCAACTCTGTTCCTATGGGGATATAAAGAACTATTTTACTACGTATTTATTAAATCTCAAAGGATGTATGTATACACTTCTCTTTTTCGTGATCGCTCTAGTATTGTATACGGCTTGGCATACGAAGTAACAAATTAAGATAAATATAAACATATAAAAACATAAAACCCAAAAAAATATTTAGAACTAAGGTGTGTACAATATTAAAGTTCACTCTTAATAATAATGATAAAACTATATAAATATTTTAAGAACATTTACAAGTAGCAGTCATGTTAGTAACAGAGTACTTATGAACATGTTTTTTTACTTAATTAACTTCTCATCAATTACAGTTTATATTAAAGCAGTAGATGGTATGAAAAAATGTGATTTAATTGTTGTAGAATTAACCTGTTGTCGAAGATTATATACCTACTTACATTATTATGTAGTTTAAATCCAATAGAGAGATATACTAATTGTTGTACTTTAATGAGATATAGATATATGAACGATGGTGTAAACAATGTCCGGCCAAAATGTGCATGTTTTTAGATAATTTGCGAATGCATTCAAAACTAAATATAGTATATGTATACAATATATTGCATGGATTACTTGTAGGGCATGGAGTACGCGTTAGCCCCTAGAGCTCCGGAGTAATCAAGTACAATTCGCTTCTAGAGTAGTCTTAATATCGTTAATACTTCGGAACAACCTTATCGACTTTATTGAACGAATTTCCGACTTGCTCACTATCGAACCAAAATTTGAGATCTCATTTTTATTAACTCCATGAAATTTTTATGCGATAGTAAGGGGCGGTCGCCTTCAAGGAGCTTCGCGAGCTGTTCCAATCGCCTAGTAAGGATTCTTCTTAGAAATGTATGCTCTTAATTAATGCTTTTGTAAATTTACTTGGACAGTTGTGTGCAAAAGTCGGGGAAGTGATGTGACTGGTGTATGTCACTCGATACTTGTCACTCGATCACTTGCGAACATCCTTGAGGGCGAACGGCCTTGACACCTCTTTTAGGCACGCGGTTTAGCTCGCATCGGCGTCGGTCTTCGGCAAATGCCACCGAGGCGCCGATGCCAGCTAAAAGGTCAACGCTTCGTTCCACCCATGAACGTTGGGCTTGAATGTAACCGACATTAATTTTGTAACACCGAAGCATATCAGATGCCTTCCCTCTCGTTCGATTCTCACTGTATTATATTAGCATTATATAAGGCATAACCACATGGGCGAAACGAAACGCAGTGCCTTTCGAACAGTATAGCCCTAATTAGTCATAGTTCTCAGTCGTCTGTACTTATAATAAATGAAGTACATAATATAGCTATCGGAATCTAAAGTATATTCCATTAATTTGTTATAAGAGTGAATGTAAGTTAATTATCACTAGTGTTACTTCTCGCTATATCGAGACAGGCGTCTAAGTTGTGATTTGAAGTCTTTTTGACAGGTATTTTAACGTCATCTTTATTATTGTCATAATTATTGTAACTGTGATTGTTATACTATGTCGTAGATCAGCTACTCGTATTGGCATAACTACCTCCTGGCGTAATTAGTATTCATAATGATTTTGTGATTTCTATTGATGTTATGGTAACTTGCGCGGGCTGCTTGTAATGCATGTGGATCGGTGGTGAAATCACAGTGATTTTTGTAACGGGAACACGTCACTTATATTGCTGAAGTGCAACGTGTGGCTGGTCCACCTGCGTTACAGTCGGTGCGTGGGCTGGTCTCACCATCTTCAAGGAACAGCGATTCAGGTGCGATATTATGATCGATGCTTAGTTTTTATCGGACGGCTTATGTTCAAATCGATATTATATTTCGACTTCAACATGGCTATGAGTTCTTGAGTATTAACATGTAAAGAAGATGATGGGAAACGCCTATTATTATGCTTGTCAGACTATAAAAGCTCTTCCATAAAAACAGAAAAACTGTGACGAATTGCTTCCAGAAACGGTCTAAATAATGTTTCAAATTAGTGTTTTTACATGAGAGACATTGCAATATAGTTTAGTGTTTTATTTTTTCTAAAGTTACCATCAGTTTTCTGCTAGCCTTATTTTGTAATGGTTAATTTTAAACTATTATCGAGCACTGGTCAAGGCGCTTGCGTGCCGTGATTGGTCGAGGTGAATATGTATATATTGCAATAGGAGTGTTTCATTGGGCTGAAGGTGTCTTCTCGGAAAAATATATGTAACAAAAGTATGTAGTCGTTAAAAGAAAATGAGAAGATGTTCGAAGTTCTAAGAAAGTTGGTTCTGACTGATTTATTTTGAATTATGTTACTGAGATCTGATTGGTTGCGTATTTTATACACGCTTGATGATAAAGTATTATTAAAAATATATCTTACAGCACTATTGTTTATAACTATGATAAGAAATCGACGAATAAAGTCGTATTTCGATCGATGACGTGATGAATCGATGTCATGAAATCATTCTCTATATTGTGTAATCAAGCGAAAGTGTGTAATATGTAAACCAAACGCTATGTGCATCTTAATTGATTTGCGTGCTCTTTTTAAAATTAGCCGTCGTTGAAGCATTTATTAAAACTTTTTTTGTATTTTAAGAATAGCCAAAAGACATTGAATTGTTTCGGATATGTGTTGCCAGTTAGGTTGCATTGTTTATGGGTGTGGATATAAAGTCAGAATAGTATTTAATTTAATTTGTATGACGGAGTAGTTATGATGTTATGTACGCAAGCGCCTGAAATTAATGCGACGTATCAGAAATCTTTGGGGTGGCCAAACAACAGTTTTGTGGCAAAACAAACTAATATGGAATGCTAAAATTCGAGTGAAACACGTTAAAACGCGAATAAATTATTGCAGCTCGATAAACCTAATTACCCACCATCCTCAGTGATTATTCAGACACGGTTTAATTGTGATTAATGCGAATACACTTATAGAGATGTGTGTAATTTATTTTTTATGACCGCGTTTACCGCACGTCTATTGATATAAATCGTCCTTGTCGAGTTATTTGGAATTTTAAAAGGTTTTGTTTCATTTGTAAACAAAAGAAGTCTCATTCCATCTTGCTGTCTTAAAAAATACTTGCTAGATTCATTTTCTTCTTCCTAAACTCGTTCACGCGTCCGTTCCACTTCTTAAACTGATTGATGAAATTTCACCGAATCCATTCTGTGTAATTTCAGTATTCAGTCAGATATGTTTAGATAGTCTCATTTATTTCCATTGAATGTTCTATGGCATCATGCGGAGATTTAAGAAATCTAATTACCTTCTTTATTGACTCTCACTTATAAATAATCATACATAATACTTAGATCAAATATTCTGATTCTACTTAATAACTCGACCAGTGAATTGTTTGCATCGCTTAAATTTAATTAGTACACACTTCTCGTTATGTATTTGTTTTGCCTCCATTCTGATTGTTTGCCACGTCTTCGATTGGACTGAAACTCGCGTGCCGCCCCGCTCGCTCATATGTTAAAAGCAAGCGGCCGGCAACTCTCGACTCTCTAGCTTAAGTCCGTATCTAGATGACGCGTATTACGCGCCTGTTCTTCTATAATTTGAACGGGCCATATAATAAGCCAGTACATGTCAATATAAACGCGTACACGCGTAATTATAATCGCGTAATACGCGCCAGAACAAACGCGTAACACGCATCATCTAGACACGGCCTAAGGGTTGCTAGTTTTACGCCTTACGTTGTCTAAGCTTAATGTTAGGTTATCAAATATATTTACATCGTAGCTATTATTTTTCTCTTCCAATTTGCCTGTTTCGTGAAACACGAAGCGCTGAGATGTTGTTGCGGTACATAATTACTATATATTTGTGAGGAGTTTTAAGCTATTGTAAATTTTACAGAAAATTAAATAAAAATGTTGTGAAAATAAATTATAAAAAAGTGATA
Organism: Ostrinia furnacalis; assembly: GCF_004193835.3. Lineage (NCBI taxonomy): Eukaryota > Metazoa > Arthropoda > Insecta > Lepidoptera > Crambidae > Ostrinia > Ostrinia furnacalis. Next base: position 719,214 of record NW_021132518.1, read on the forward strand.
AACAGTGAACTTATGTCTTTTATTTCAAAATCCTATGATCAAACTTTGTAGACTCATAAAATATTAATACCAGTATCAATCCAGGACAGTACAATTCATCTAGATACGATCGTCTGGTTTTTAAAATGCCATAAAGTATTTTTACATAATTGGGTTTGACACCATTTTCCAATAATATCAAAGGACATCTTTTGTAAAAGAAAACTTGATCTCTTGTCTTAAAAACTCAATTAGTTTAGAATTAACTGTAAATTTCAATTTTTTGTTGTTTTGAAATTGAATAAGTTGATCAATTGAGACTAAAATAAATGACGCCTTGGATTGTATTGCCATATTAAAAAATATGTGGAGGAATTACGTTTTGACAGCTCATAAAAAGTAGGTCAATTAAATAATGCTATCTATAGTCTAACAGTCAAGAAAGTAAATTAAAGCAATATTTTTTATCATAAAAAACACACATGACAATATTCGGACCACAAGCTATCAAGCTTCTCAGCTATTGTAAGTCATAATACTTAATAAAAAAAATTGCGGGTAGTTACACAAAATATCTTGTCATGATATTTTACTTGTGAAGATAATCGCAGTTAAATTAAAAATTCATAATGCAAGATGTGTTATAAATATGTGTAGTGTAAGTGAATTAATTGATAAATAGAAGATTTATCTCGAAAGTGTTTTTTACAAGAAGTAACAAAGACATGGACAGTGAGAAGTTCGATGAAGACACAACTTGCTTCTGCATGATGTCTGGTAAGTTTTGAGAAATTATTAATATTGATTGATAAACTAACAACAAAATATGAACTGTGAATAATTTGTTTGATATACCTACCTAGACACATTTTATAATTTAGACATTATTTTTCCCGTGTGGCTGACAGAAACACCGAAACGAGCGATATTCACGCATCCATAGTCAGTCAGGCAGCTAGAAACTTTATTAGTTTTCTCTTGGGTAAGATAAGAATTGCTCAGGACTTTTTCAGCCACAGGACGTCCACTGCTGAGCATTAGGCCTCCCCCAATGACTTTCACATCGCACGGTTAGTAGTGGGCGCGGCTTGCATCCAGCGCCTTCCTGCTACTTTTAAATCCTTGTGTTTTCCGCTAAGGACTTATTGAAATAAAACGTTATGAGCCGTCAACAGAATATGTGGGAATACTAAAAACCGATGACGTCTCCATCGATCTATTTCGACGGCTCGGTTCCCGGAACGAAACGGTTATTTGTCCTAAATACAATATTTATTACACAAGTCACTGGTTCCCAAAGTGTTACAAAGTCTTAAGATAAGGAAAATGAACTAAACGTGATAATTTATACAACAGAGTTTTGTTTGAAATAAAAACATATTCTTAACATTTTCAAATTACTTGTGTTCACGTCAATTAACTGTACGTGATTATTTATTTACATATTTCGAACTAGCTTTCCGCCCGCGGCTTCGCCCGCGTGGAATTTTGTCTGTCACAGAAAACTTTAACACGCGCGTTCCTGTTTCAAAACTATCCTATGTCCTTTCCCGGGACTCAAACTATCTCTATGCCAAATTTCATCAAAATCGGTTTAGTGGTTTAGGCGTGAAAGAGAGACAGACAGACAGAGTTACTTTCGCATTTATAATATTACCTAGTATAGATTAAAAAGTTTTGTTTGAAATAAAAAATATTTTAAATACCTTAACATTTTCAAATTATGTACTTGTGTTCACTGTAACGTCCAGTTACTCGATAGCAATGATATTTTAACTGAAAATGTAGTGAATGCAGGGATTAGATATTGTTATTTGAAAGATTACTGGGAATTATGGTATTATATAAGGTAATGGGGATGGACTTTTTAGAAGCCTTCATCATCATCTCAGCCATAGGACGTCCATTGCTGAACATAGGCCTCCCCCAATGCTTTCCGTGCTGCCCGGTTGGTAGCGGCCTGCGTCCAGCGCCTTCCTGCTACCTTTATGATGTCGTCGGTTTACCTTGTGGGTGGACGTCCCACGCTGCCACCTGTAACTATTGTGCTATCATGAGCTTCTTTCTTTGTTATAGGTAAGTATACTCTAGCTGTAGCAATGTTGGGAACCTGTGCACTAGGCGATCAGCCAGCCTGAGCCATAGATCGCTTTGGCGGGTTTATGTAAAGTTTGACCCCTGAAAAGGTAAGGAATTAATGTGAACCTGTAGACATTCTAGCATTCGTTGATCTCAATTTATTCATAACTTCGTTCTGCTCTATCAGAGAAGAGGGTACACTTCCAATACAGATTGTTATAACTTAAAAAAGAAGTTTTTACCAAGCCCTGGAATGATAAAACTTGTAAGTTCAATGAAGAATGAATTTAACCGCCTCTGTGGTCTAGTGGTAAGACCACCTGCTTCAGACGCAGAGGTCCCGGGTTCGATTCCCAGTGGGGGCAGATTTTTCTGTTCGGTTTGGTTGGTGGTAGGGCTTGTTCTAAGTCCGCCTGGCTAGCTACCACCATCTTACCTAAGTCTGTCGCCATAACAACAATGTTAACAGCATTGTTGTGTTCCGGCAGTTAGAGGTAAGATAGCCAGTTCCTCCGTGGTTGAGGGTTCCGGGGGAAGCTTGCTTCCACCTTCGGCCTGATCATCACTTACCATCAGGTGAGATACAGGCCAAGAGCTTCCTCGTTGTGGAAAAAAAAAAAAAAAAAAAAAANAGCTACCACCATCTTACCTAAGTCTGTCGCCATAACAACAATGTTAACAGCATTGTTGTGTTCCGGCAGTTAGAGGTAAGATAGCCAGTTCCTCCGTGGTTGAGGATTCCGGGTGAAGCTCGCTTCCACCTTCGGCCTGATCATAACTTACCATCAGGTGAGATACAGGCCAAGAGCTTCCTCGTTGTGGATAAAAAAAAAAAAAAAAGATAGTAAAGCGACTGGTCACAAAGAAATACATGACAAATCTTACACTGACCCTGTTATTTTAACTTCATGTACATGTTAAATTATGTATTACATTTATATGTATTGGCATCGTCGCTCATTGTTTACGTACTACAGTGTATTTTACCCCGAATTTTTTCATATTACGTAACTCATGTATTTACCTAATTTCAGTAATTAATTTTGTGTTTTTAGTGTATTTCTTAATAGGAATGCATATCGTTAACATCTTGTCTTTTGTTATCCAAAGTTTTACCTAAAAGCAAAACTACCATCTCAATGCAATAACAAAAATTTTTAAGTAGTTTTTAACCTAAATGAAATCTCCAAGATGCAATCCTACAAACAAACTTTTCCATCATATTAACATGTGAGCCGTTAAACCGAATGCATAATCAACTCATTCATAATCGGGGATAACACGGGATATTAACTCATCTAGCTCAGGTTCACTGCTCGTCGAAATAAGCCAAGTTTATTTATTTGGGCCGAGCCGGGCGTAACTGTTGTTATCGGGGCTGATGTAAATATGTAAACGGAATGAGGATGAATTGACAATACAATATTATACTCGAACAATCTAGAGTTAATATAACCGTGATACTGTCTTCTGATCTTCTTTGAATAGCCTGAAGGGCAAGCAAATAAATGAAGGTAATCCCCTGAAAATCCGTATCGGTAACTCTGGACATTCTAACAGAGATATAAAAATAAAACTATAATTTTCCACATAATGATGCTTGGAAGTTGTCTAAGTGAACACCGTTAAGCACAGGTGCTTATTTATTTAACACTTTTCCAAGTTCCCAATCCGTGTAACCAGAATGGGGGGTGTAGACCAAATCCTCCCTTTGCCTCTGGTAATTTAAAAAGGGGTTGTTCTAAATGACCGGATCATGATGATAATTATGATTTGGACTGTGAATAGTTTGTATGTATGCCACTAGCCTTATACACATTATTATGAACTTGTAGGATCTTCAATGGATCTATAAATAGAGGTGACGACTGATTACCGCTGGGTCACTAGATTTACGCTATTAATTATACTATTTATTATGATAATAATATCTCGTGCGCCAGGCGATTGCAAACATTTAAAACAAAGAGACTTAAGCACTGTTGTTGTTTTCTTAATGCAAGACTTGGAACTAGTTTTGAATTTTAATTTAGTTCTGTGTTGTTACCGTGCAGTTACTTTAGATAAGGCAATCAGTATAAGTTCTTACATCTCGCATAATAAAATCTACTTTTTTTTAGATTTATCGAAAATAATTTCGATGCTCATAACTGTTGTTAAACGTACAATTTATTAACCAAAAACATATTTAAAAATAAACGAAATTGTCTTCATATTAGTTACTAGTTAGTATACCTTTCGGTACTAACGATTTTCTATTTCTAAACTTTGTAAACTCCGTTATACAAGAATTTGATTGTGACTAAAGATTGAGTGCTCGATTCTGCACTTCCATAAATCTATCGTGCGCGAAATCCTTACTTGCGTCACTCAATACCTCTAGCATGAACAACTTTCGTCTTCGAATCGTTAGCGTATTCGATAAAATTCGATATTCAGCCTTCGAATTAATTCAATAAAGTGTCAATTTTCTTTGTCAAAATTAGTTTCGTGCTACCATTTCTCATACTGAGTTTACTTTACGTCACTTTCGGAGGGGCTCTGTTTTAGTTTTCATACTAAATCTTTTGGCGATTCGAATATGCAAACGATTCGAAGTCGAAAGTTTTTCATCCGAGAGGCACAGTAGTGTAGCACTCGTCTTGGAAATTACTTAATATCTACAATTTCAAAGTATTTGCGCACTCTATTAGCACGTTACCAAGAATTCAATTCGGTAGGTATGTTTAAGCAAACAATATTGAAACTAAACAAAGCGTTGCCAAAAGTTTTCTGCGAATTGAGGGCGCCCCCGCTTTAGTAGCAAATTTATTTTTTTACCAAAATAGAAGATAAAAAGTACTAAAAGTATACAGATTACAGAGATCGTACTTGATTATTTTTAAACTGCGTTACATTTTTTTGTTTTGTTTGTGGATATCTTAAGATAAACATTTAAATGGTAATTAATTGTGGTTTGAACTTAAAGTTATTACAGTCAGGTTTTTAAAAATCAAAAGGTTTTTATTACCATGACCAGCAACAATGTTTTAAGTTTAAAGCAGAATGATTCATTCCTCCTTTGTTACATTTTAATTCATTATGTCTTGTAGGGAAATCCAGCTATGGACTGCTGCTACAAAATCTAAAACTTTATAGATTGGTGTAAAATTATGACCATTTAAAGGTCACAATTAAGCCTCCCACGCACTAGGCAGCCAAGAGAGTTTATATACCAGATTGGCTGTCACAGCCATGCTGCGCAGCCTGGCTGCCTAGTGTTCGGGCTCCCATACACCGTCATATGTTCGGCTGGCTGCCGCAGCCAATCCGGTATATGAACACTCTTGAATACCTAGTGCGCGGACTGACTCCCTTGCACCGTCATTTGTTGGACTAGGTGTGTGCGAGCATGTGAGAGCCCGCGCACTAGGTGTGCGCGGGCTCTCAAATGCTCTCATACACCGACATATTTTCGACTGGCTACCGCAACCAAGCTAGGATCGCTAAGTTTGATCCAAAATGAAATGTGCGTTCCCTTCGAGAGTCCACTGTGGAAAACGAAGGTTTCATATACATAAAGATTTAGCAGAACCTCTAAAACAAATGTAGCCAGAATGATAAATTTGTAGATGTTGTAAGCAACTACCTCAACGTAGAGTCGGTTCCCTTGCTCTTACTCTTAGATACGATTATCTGCCGAGAAAACGGTCAAATACCTGCCTCATTACGCGAGTAAAAAGCACATCTTTATCTTTGTTTTCATAATTATGCACACGAGATCTCGTTCAGAACTTAACTTTTGAGTAGATAAGTAATTCTACTCGTTTAGACATAGTAAAAGAGAACACCTAGTAAAACGTCTTATTGCTTAGGTAGGTAAAGCCTTAACTATGCACATAAGGTTATAGGTTTAGGATCTAGGGACTATACGGATTACGGACGTATTTAGGTAAGCTATAAGTTTTATTTTATTTGATTTTATTTTTTTAACAATGTTTCAAAAGCATTTAATTATACATAAATGTGCAGGAAGATACTGCTTGAGCATAAGAAACACATTCTACTACTAAAACATTTTTAAATAAGTTATGTTAAAAATATTATGTTTGAACGTGCAATAAAGCTATATTTTCAGACATTTTTTACAAAACTACTTTTAAATTACATACTACAAATAAATTAGTAGTAAACTACTAAATTACAAATTAAAATAATCAATAATACCATACAGAAAGATATTGTGTATTACTCTCCCTTTTTACTGTGGTCGCTGTATGAAAAGCGTAAACAAGTGGATGTTGTTGGAGAATTTGAAAACAAATACTATCTCGGTGCATCGACTGACCACTGGTCACTTGACACTTGACCGGTCAATTGCGATCGATCATCAAAACAAATTGCACACGTACTTGTGACAAGTATCGCCAATACGTCGTCGGCGTTTTAATTGCCTCCAGGTTTGACAGTACATTTATCTCGTACTTTACATTTTTGTTCTAAAAAAGCAGCCATTACAACTGCATACAATGCTGCAGTGTTTAGGTTAGGCTTAACACGCCATAATATCGTCTGGTATCTAAGTTAGCATGTGCCAATAAAATTTTGCAATCTTGCAAACCAATAGATAATATTATAAAATTGAGATAAAAAATATACATATAAGTCTGTAGGGACATATTGCAAAGAAGAAAATTATATTTCAGCTGAAAATTGTTCTTAATTACTTTTACTTTTTCTCCCTTTGTCATCCATCCTATTATTATATATGTATATGTCTATGTATGTATTCATATGTTATTTATGTAATTTTTTTTTTTCTAAATTCGTATTAATTCTATACCGCCTACTTTATTCTCAGTTTGGCCCTAAGGTTGACTGGCAGAAAATGCCGAAAGGCATTAAGTCCGCCTTATGTACACCGTTCTATGTGCATATAAGTTTTAAATAGTTAGAACCAAAATTGGCCACCGCTCAGCATGTGTCATGCTCTGGAGTAGTAAATAAAACCCAGAACATGACGCTGTTATTCTGCAGTGACCATTTTTGGAGAGAGCTGGATAGTAGGTACATATGTGAGAGTGAGTACCATCTGGAAACGAAACCTCAAATCCAGAGTTTAATTCTCTTATCACTGGACTATGGCAAATTCTGATTATCCCCAAATCATCCAATTTCATGTTTACCGATATTTTCGCTCAGCTCCCGTTAATCTCTTGCGAAGTGGAAAATATGAGCGCCCGCTCACTCCCGTGGAAAATTGAAAAACTTGGCACTTGGTAGGGCTGCCAAAAACAACAAACCTTAGCAGTCCTCTTCAAGGGACCTCTAACATTTTCTTTTGATAAATATGCAAGATATGTGCGGCGGTGACTAGTTACAGTGTAACCCAAAGAGCGATGAAGCGTGCTATACTCGGAGTCGGGGTTTCCACGTGAATCAAATACTAAGTATGAGGAAATCCATAGACTAAAGTAATTGGCATAGTCTGCAAAATAACGTGTGGAAATTCTTGGGGGAGGCCTTTATTCATGTGCAGGAAATCATCAACCTTTAAAAAAACGAAAAAAAGCTTCTGTTTTGTCAATCTCGGCTCAGCCTACCCACAAAATAAAATCTTAAAAGCGATAGTAGAATGTTCAACCCTATAATGACAGGCCTCCCACGCGTCGCTTTGGGACTTGTGCCCTGTTTGCCAACCCTGCAGAGATCGTGCAAAATGTCAAGTTGAGGTGAACTCGCGCAGGTCAGGTGTAACAATTTATAGATATTACAGAAATAAGTCATTTTTGTAGAGTTAGGGACTTATTTTTAAGGCATTCGATGTTCATCGCATACGAATCAATGCCGTTTGTAATACTACTACTTATGTATTAGTCAAACGTAGTTAGTCCATAGGTGTTATGTTCTGTAAACATAACATAATGTTAAAAACTTTCTCATTTGTTTTACAACAAGTTAATTTTAGATTGTATACCTATTAAACGATTCAGACATGTAAATGGCCCCAAAAATTAAATTCCCCAGAAGAAAAACCGTGCCGAGCATTCGTGGACGAAGTTTAGTAGGTACTCACAATCATAATTTCATCACAAAACTTCGTAATTTATTTCTATTTAATATCCCAAAGGTCTCTTTGAGGTTTCAGTAGAAGTAATTAAGAAATTGTTTTTTAAATGAACGCGTCATCGCTTTTTCTCGGCCCGCATTTTTTGAAGTCGGAAAAGTTTTAAAGGGAAAATATTTATCAATCTGGAATTTCGCCAGAAGTTTCGGGACAAACAGGTCCTTAATTAAATATTATTTAAATACTTTAACGACGCATATTTATCGAATAATATTAAAATATAAGTAAAGAGTATGGTAACACGATTTATATCATGATAGAAATCTTCTAGTTACTTACAAGTACATTGCACCCGTGTTCATGGCGCATGTAACCCAAAAGTCCAAATATCGAGTCTTATTATAAAAAAAAATCATTAACTATGATTTTTCAAAAGATTTCCCTCAGACATCCTAAAAGTACTAAAATATTTTTAAATACTATTGTAAATGTTATAATGTATTCGCAAAAGCAATTACAAAACCAAATCACTGTGATTTTTTCAAAGTTAACCATACATTTTTAGATAATATCCAATAGGTGGCGCAAATCTATCATAAAAAATCTTAAGTTAATTAGGAATAACTTTATTACCTGCCAAGTTTTGATACCTGACATGTTGCTACTAATTAGTTTTCGTAGTTACCACCAAACCAGCTGATCGAAACAATGGGGCAAACAGCGAGGTGTAATTAAACTTGAAAAGATAATTGGGTCTCGGTTGTTGTTCATTCATATCACATTCATAACAAAATGATACGTATGCATATAGACAGGTTTGTCCGTCAGGGTGTTCAGGTTTTTTTTCTATTTGTGAAGGTTATTAGGAATTCGCTGTGAACAAATAACCAATTTCCCTCCACGTAAAGCTAAATGTTCAGAAGTGGGTGCTCTTATCAATGTTTTGAAATGAGTGATTTGTCGTACCTACACAAATTAATTACTAAATAACCCTTCAGCTTATCAGCTAAACTAAATATAGTTGTTGGGAATACACCACAATAATAAGTCTAGCAATCGATGGGAATAGAACTATAGCATCCTCGGATCTCGAATCGGCATCCATTAGGCTAAGTATGTCGTAGTTGGTACTACAGCACAGTATTGTCCTGTAAGGTCCTCTTAAAGTAAACGTAGGTGGATAGGCGGTGGTAGATACACTGTCCTGTAAAGATCCTTTTATAAGAAACCTTTTTCAAGTACAACTCAGCAGGTGATGCCGCGGGCTAAAGCTTGTAGTTGCAATAAGGAAGAACACCGGCGCTTGACTCTACAACAGCTTATTTTTCGATTTTACTTTCAATAACAAGGTCTTACGTCTTCTTTAGTAGTACAACCACAATTCCATCTTACAAAATTTTATATTAAGGCTAGTTTTTGTAATTAGGCTACAAAACTTTTGATGAGAAGAATTAGAAGTGGGCTTTCCGAGAAATAGCGTCTTCTGAACTAATAAAAAGTTTTGAGAACTTACAAACTTTGAAGGAATTTCGATTTTTTTAAGTTTATTTAGATAAAAATACATGGATTAATTAAGGTTATCTTCACCCAATCGAAGTTGCAGGTGATAGCTTGTATTTTAAATTTTTGTCCTCACCTCTTATAATGACTACCGTTATTGGAACTCCGATTCATTCATTTGCCTATTTTTTTAAAGTTTTCAGTACTTTCAGGTATAGTTACCTGCGACACGACCACGTTGTGTCAATTCCTAATAACCCTAGCCCGAATTCACGCTATCCCGAATCAGTCTATCTAGACTTCTAAACCTACAAAACACGAAGACTCTTTAAGCTAATACTTAGGTAAGTATGTGAATCAGTGTAAGCTGAAAGAATATGATTGGAAATTCCCCATTCTCCCTGTTCCCGTTCAAGTTTTAAGTACACTTGAATCCACCTCTTATGTTATTTAAGTATCAGTTTTTATTTAATCTGTTATTTTATTTGGTAGCTAATCCTTTGCGGAAACGAATGTTATAATTGCAGAACTGTACACGTTTTAAATTAAAATTTAATGCCCGCTTATATTATAACATACATTGTTATTGCCAATTATTAATTCAGGAATGTGTAAATCAACACTGACACAATATTTATATTTAAATATAATATCAAAACTATTTGGTCGATTTGTCAGATTTTCTGGCTATTTTGCTTGTTATTTCTATAGTTAAACCACTTTTGTTTACACACAATAAATTAACACGATTTTAAGTAAATTTCAACTTCTATGTAAAGCAGAAAATGCTGGGTTACGGCATTGTTAAAATGATGATTATTTCCTTTTCTTTCCGACAAACTTGGTCGTGATGGCAGGACATGCAATTTGTTGCTAAGATTTCATTCATTCATTGTTTTTATTCCACAAAGTTTTAATTTAAAGTAGTACCTAGTACCAGTTTTGGTAACAGATTTTCTGTCCAGGATGTGTTTTCAAAATTGATCAATAGATCGCCGATCAAGTCCCAAGACACCAGGAACCTCGAGAATGTAGAGTTTTGCTGTTCTTAATTGAACAAGGAGATATTAAAAGATATGATTTGTGACTAATTCGCGCTCAAAATAATTCTAATTACTTACTACAGCTTTTTAACATAAAAACCATATAGGGTGATATCGACGCAGGCGTAACTCTTGCTTCACACTCAACACATCACTTGCTTAATGTTTCAATTATCCGATACAACATTGCTATTGCACACTTGTGACACAGCTAACATGAGAACAAACAGTTTGATCAACGAAATGTTGGTGTCTGAAAACTGCCGCGCCGTTTTGCAAACATACACTTTGATTAAAAATATTGATGAGAGTTTTGTGATTGGTTCGTGTGTGATCCTGTGCGTCCACGCGCACTGTGAGACCTCATGGCATGGGCGACTGGGCGCACAGCAATACTATTTAGTTTTTATATCTTTCTCCTTCTTTCCCTTACTATTTGTATCTTTTTTATGGTAACTTAAGTATGTTGCAATCTCTCCGATGCATGGCATGGCTTACCCAAAGCTGTAACTACCATCAAAAGACCTAAGTGCGTGCCACAGAATCATTTATTCCTTCAAAACCATAAATTCACATATTGGTATAGTTCTTGCAACTCACGAAGGCGAGTGAGCTTTACTTGTGTTGTGTGTGTACGTATACATGCACATAACGATAGTGTAGTCTAACAAAACTTTTGAAAAACGAACAGTAGCGAGCCACCACACATGTAAAGCTTACTCGCCTCATTTATTCCTTCAAAACCATAAATTCACATATTGGTATAGTTCTTGCAACTCACGAAGGCGAGTGAGCTTTACTTGTGTTGTGTGTGTACGTATACATGCACATAACGATAGTGTAGTCTAACAAAACTTTTGAAAAACGAACAGTAGCGAGCCACCACACATGTAAAGCTTACTCGCCGGTATACAGGGTGGAATTTTGTAATGCCACCTGGAGGGAAAGTACCCTTAAATCTGTAGGTACAAAATTTTACTCAAAGAAAACATTCCTTTATTTTTGAAAAGAAAGAGAACTGCATTAAAAATTTTTGAAAAAAAATCGAAAATTTACCACCATGCCATACAATTTTTTGTAAAGAATTACAATAATTTAAGATTTCATGGTTTTCCTATCATTTGATTTATCAAGTTTGGTTGAGAGATTTCATCCTTATACTTAACCCTAACGATCGATGCCATAAAATACAGGGTGTAATTTTTTTTACATATTTAAGTGGGTTCGATTCCCGGGTGTAGCAAGCAAATTTTTGGAAATCTTTGAATGCAGTTCTATTTCTTTTCAAAAATAAAGGAATGTTCTCTTTGAGTACAATTTTCTGTCTACAGTATTTAGAGTACTTTCCCTTCAGGTGGCATTACAAAATTCCACCCTGTATATTTGTCTGATAGAGCGGCTCATTTGTTTTGTCTACATCCCGCTGTTGCGAGCAGTTTCTTGCCAGGCCTGGCCGGCTGGGTACTACGCCACTTTAGTAATCTAATTAAAACGAAGCTAAGGCTTGTTAATATTGATTGAGTTAACCTTTCCCCATGTTTACGCGACAGTTTGTCCACACCTTGATTTTCTTGCGAATATTTAGTACTACTTTACTGGTAATTACAACATACAACTGGAACCATAAACGATAATATGGTTTGGACGAATCTTCATAGAAGTCAACTAAAATGACCACGGCAGTCCCTTTTTTAATTTATCACTAAAATATTAAAAGATTGTCCATAAAAACTTAACAAGTAGATTCCATAAAACCCGGTTAGAAGTCCATAAAACCCGGTTATTGTTATAGTTACAGTTAAAGTAAGTTGGTGCAACTTAGCCTAAGTACGAGTATGATTACGTAAGCTCACATAACAGATGTTTTTTAACTTTTCTTTACATTATAACTGTTCCTAATAACTTAATTTTCTAATATTTAGATATTTACTTATTTTAAGTTTTTATTATTCAAATGCACATTGCACATCTTAACGTCATCATTAATTAGTAACTGTTAATGTCTGCAACCAACGCATCATTAAAGTTAATCCTCTGTCGTTTATTACTTTGATCTCTCATGTAAAACCGATTAAGAATCTTAAGCTTCAATTGAGTAGCTATTTTGTATTGGTTTAATTAAAAATGGTCTGTACTACGCGGGCTTAGTCACGTACACAAATTGGTGCGATGTTTCTTTACTTGTTGTCTAGTCCTACAATCGAAATCCCTTTGAGAAAAATCAAGTTGCGTGGGCATTTGAATATTGGCTAGCTCTACCTACCTACTATCGAAAAATATGAACTAGGAGCATATGGCAGGTCTGGGTAATGTCGTTGGTATAATTTACTTGTGAAAACCTCTGTTGCGTGTACAACTACGAATCTTATGCGATTGAAAATTCCATGAAAAATACCAAAATTACCATAAGATTCGTTTCTTTCAATTTATGGCATAAATCACACTTCCACTTTTGCCTACTCGTTAGGAAATTCCCAGACAGCGTTGCCCAAGGGATACACCCCAAACATGACTCCTCTGAAAAAATATTCCGTCGATCATACGAAGGCGCGCCGGCTTAGATATCAAACCCTAAGCTTCTAAACCTTATCTCCAACGCAACGGTTGGTGTTAATAAATCTAGCTAAAGTATTTTTAGAAGGCATAGAGGTACGTAGACCAGGTTTACCAAAGCCCGAAAAATAATAATCTTAACACGTTGAGTGCGAAACCAGGTCTATAGACCCTGTGTACGTCTCGCTTACCGTGCGGCTAAGAAAATTCTAGTCTTCCTTGTCGTGCGAAAGGCATAACTTCAATTGGGTCCGGTGTAGGAAAGTGATGAATATATATCTATGATGTATTCTTAAAATAGAATCTAATGATGTACCTACCTTAATACCAGGTTTTTAGACCTGGTACCGCACGGAAGTAATAAAATGTCTTCACAATGCGAAACCAGGTCGAAGCACCTTGTACCCTGCGCACCTGGTACCGCACCCCACGCTAGCTTCGTGCAGCCAGTGTTGCCTCGCATTCGTAAGAAACGCACATGTCGACATGGCGTCAAGAGAAACAAACAAAATCAAAACTGCAAATTGATTATAATTTAACATGCTACACGATTTATTGCTAATTTAAATAATGTTTTTCGTGACAAACATTTGAAGTTGTAACTAAATGTTATTAAATAATATGTTTTCTTTAAATATAGCTTATTTAAGTATTTATGCACGTATGTCTTATTTGTAAAATATTTAGACTAAATTACTAAAACATCTTTGTTTGTTACTTTTTAAAAACAATAAATGCATTATTATTAATATTCAAACAAAAAAACACAATATCTATTAACATGAAGCCAAAAATAAAATTAATATATCTTAAATATTACAAGGTCTTTAAGCCTTGTGCAGCCACAATGTAAGTTTTAATACCAGGTTTACTGACCTTGTACCGAAGGAATGGAAAGTATTAGAAAGTTACTGCCGCAGCAAAGGTGTTAAGCTGTATGGCTCAAGTTAAGTGGGCACTCAACGCTGTGTACAAATCTTTCAACTGAGCATTAAACAAAATAAATAGCTATAAAAACGAAGCATTGCTTTATTTCAGACCTCGCTCAAAATACCGCTCAGATTTGCATATACCTATTTGAATACTCGAGCCTACGTTTCCGAAAATTGTTATCCATGGCGTACGTAATGTTGATGGCTAATTTGCTAGCAACTTGATACTCGCCATAAACGAGAGCGAGGCAGCCGAAAGAATTTGAACAAAGAAACGGGGTCGCCGCGGTATTTTCCGCGCACACCGCTGCACTACAGCGCGTTCGACTGGTAATGCTGAGACAGACGGAACGAAACGTTCGTTCATTTCAACCAAATGATGTCCATAGCTGGACATAGGCCTCCTCCAAGGATTTTCACAACTCACCGGTCCTGCGCTGCCCGCATCCAGGTACTTTCCACGACCTTCACCAGACCGTCGGTTCACCTAGCCTCCCCTGCCCATACATTGTATTCCGGCCCGTGGTCGCCACTCGACAATTTCATCCTAAATCCCTTTATGATGATAAGGTAGACTATAGTCTACACCGCAGGAGGACAAGCCCTCTAATTACCAGATGCAAATGTAGGATTTGACCTACAATCTCCACACAGACCTGCCCCTACGGTCCTTCGCTGCTCAGATTTCAGGTTATTCATGCCTGCCTAAGTGCCTACACTACATCTTCCGGTCGGCGGTCTCCATTCGAGAACTTTTCTGCCCTAAACTCGAGAACTTTTCTGCCCCAAACTCGAGAACTTTTCTGCCCCAAACTCGAGAACTTTTCTGCCCCAAACTCGAGAACTTTTCTGCCCAAAACTCGAGAACTTTTCTGCCCTAACGTTGACCATTGGCTCTTAAAAGTTCTACGAGCTTTGTGTCCCACTCACTGCCATGTAATTTTGGCAATTCTGGGGGCTATGTAGAGTAAACTGCCAGTCATTGGACACTTAGGAAAGTTATTGGACAGTTATTTACTGAATTAAAAATAGCATTTCAACAACTGAGAGATTCCGACTGATGGAGATAAAAGGGCGTTTTTTGAAGGAATATTCATTTTAAGAAAAATCAAGGGTGGTTTTGTCCAATGACTGGCAGCGTCCAATGACTGTCGGTTTACCCTAATTTAGTTATTACCAGTAAATTAATTTTAGACATCTAAGTTTTAGACAGTGTTAAGTAGGTTTTACAAATCATGCACTCGTATGCACCGCACAGCGGCGGCGGCGCGGCAAGGTCGTTCAAGGCAGGCCGGCGCGCACGTGGGAACGGGCCGCTCTCTCGCTGCGCCCGCGCCGCCGTCTATTTGCTTGTTATGAAATTAACAGATTATTTTCCAATTTACATTCTCTTGCTTATGCGTGGAGTTTATGCGTATTGGAATCTTGATATTCGTTACTCATTTGTGAATATTTGTGTGGTTGCAAAATGTGTATGATGATGAGGGAGTTTATCCCGTCAGTCGTCACCGCGAATGGGCATACAGCCATACAGCGCCATCTCTTGAATGGTGGTATTTATACATTGGTAATTTCAAATGAATGTTGCCTTACTACTTTTAACTTTACTTTTACAAAGACTAAGTACCAGACCAGACTTTACGACCTTTTACGAGCCATAAAGGCACTAAGTAGGTAATATACTTACCTAATACAAATTCGTGTGGTGACGGCAGAGCAGAATACATTTGTCACCAACCCCTACTCTTCCCGCGGGTGTCGTAAGAGGCGACTTAGGGACTACACATTAAACAGAGAATGGGCAGCAGCGCTCTCTGAAAAACATCAATCTTTTAAACTGCAATCTCCAACCCGCCTGCCTAGCGTGGAGATTATGGCAAAACCCTCCACTATAGTGGAGGAGGCTCATAGTCCAGCAGTGGACTGTAAAGGGCTGTTGATGATGATGAATACAAATTCAAATTGGTAATTAAACTTTTAGACCTGACGTTTATAATAACAGCTGTTTAGAAATCATACCTTGATTTATTATTATTAATAGTATTTGACACTTAACATTTGAGGCGTAATATATCAGCTCATTAAGCATTTAGACCCCGAGGTCACTGCAAAGGAAAAGTAGGAACCTATTTAATTGCTTATAGATTGATTTATCTCCCTATTACGATTGTGTGATTATAATTACATCGAGCGTAGTCCAAAGCTCCGCTCTAAGTTTAATAGGAAGTTGTTTTTGTCCAGCCATTGATTTAAGACAATGGCGATTCGATTGTTACCGCTCTCTAATCTCAAATAGGTTAAAGTTCACCAATAAAGCCAGTTACCAAAAGTATTTCTGCATATCAATGAAAGGAAAGTCAATAAACATGAACAAGTGTATCAGGTTCGGACTCTTAGGGACTCCTTAATAGACGAAACAAGAGAGGCGCAAGTAGATAGGTTTTACATCTACAAGTCAGAAAAACATAATCGCATGGTACAATTCGTACCTGCTACAAAACTAAGTCAATAAACGTGACTGGTGAAGGTCGTGGGAAGAGCCTGGAAGCGGGCAGCGCAGGACCGTTCATTGTGGAAAACCTTGGAGGATGCATTTGTCCAGCAGTGGCTGAAATGAAGGAACAAAACTAAGCCAGGCCGGTTAGAAATAATTAAATCAAAAAGGAAATCAAATGAATATGTTCGAAGGGATTGGTTCACACCCACTTCGGTGTGTGACAGTGACAGCTGTTTAGCAATCAGTGTGCATGGCGACAATTTATGCGCCGGCGCCTTGGACATTCAGACAAGACAAGTTTTTATAAATCCTTACCTATTTTACTTGATTGATTACTTTGTAGCTTTCAAGGAGTTAAGTCCTATCAACACTAACCATCAGGCTTGATTATAGATCAATCGTTATATCCTGACTGATGTTTGATAGACAGGAGTTCGAGTGAAAAAGATGGTAACACCTGAAAACAGCCATACACTAAATATAATAAATAACCTTACGCCCAAAGGTTGTCCCTAAAATTAGAACAGATATTAAATTATTATGTGGATGCTTTTCTAAAAACTTTAATGAAAAATTACTCTACAAAACTTGCAATTTCTTAAAATCGTTGCTTTCGGCCAGGTTTGTAAGTTTTACCGCTTTTAAAACATTATGCCAATTTCGTTCATTACTTTTTGTATTTTTGACGTTCGATACATTTTTCTTTTCATCAAATAAAAGTAGGCTTTCATTCTTGAAGGTATTATTTCCACTTCCAGTATTTTTCACTACATTGTGTATAGATTTTGTTTCATTATCAATCAACATTTTTAATGTATAAATTCCTGTTTCATTCATTAGAGGAACATTGGACGCGTAGTTTTTAGGAGTCTCGGGCTTCACCAAGAGAATTATTTCTTCAAAATTAGCTTTATTTGAGTGAGAAGAATTACTGGGATCCCCATCGTGGGATAAACTACCGTTTTTAACATTGTAATCTTCAGTACCCAAAGGTTTTTCTTTGACAACATTGAATGAAACCAGAGAGTGGTCAACTTTTTCAAAGACCATTGTGTTATTCGGCAATATTTTTATGATAGTATTTTTATTATTCGACTCATCATACTCATCAGCATGGGAAGTAACATTACTATCATGAACATCACTTTTTGTTTCATTCTCTGAGCTTCGATGATATCTTAATTTGTTTCCCTCAAAGGAGCCATTTGGTCCCAACTTAATCTCAATTCTTGGGCGCCCACTATCATCTATGATTTTAAGTATCACTCCAGAACTTTCTTCATCTTTGATCGAATTGGTTTCTATAGCGTTGACGGACCTTCGCAAGCCTTTAACTGGGGGATATTTTACTGCTATTGGATTTGTAGTGTTAGTATTTGGTTTTCTAATGACAACTGACCTTTGTGTAGTGGTGGAGGTTCTTTGCATGGAGGGAATTATGGGTGGCACGACATCTTGCACCAAAGAGCTGTTAACGAATGCTCCTTTTCGAAGCAAATGCCTGTACAAGGGAATTAAGTGCGAGACGCTTTGATCTACTTTGAGCGCCTTGTTGCCTTTTGCTTTGTCCAAACCATACCCCAAATGGTCTTCATCATCGGTCCTGAAGATATCTTTGTCATCGGGATATGGGATCACCTGGAAATCAAAATTAGACCTTGTTTTAGTTTCTGAATTAAAATACCTGAACTTAGCTCTCCTGCTGAAGACAATCGTAAATTATACTAACATCGTATCCTCTCCTATCGTGTGGTCGTTCATCCGTGGTATTCAGTTCGTCGAGAGGCTTGGGGTTCACTGTGCTCATGAGGTAACAGCACAGCCCAAACAGCCCTAGCAGCACCACGGAGTAGCCGACCACGAAGGCAGTGCCTCTAGACATGGTTCACGGGTTTTTGGTAAAACTGTACAAAATAAAACTTCGAAAAGATGATGCCAGCAGCGCGTCATGTTGACAACGCCATGTGCCCGTCTATCGTCTATCAATGTGTTTTTTTTATTGTTATCCCGAATATTCTTGGAGGATGTACAAGAAGTAAAAGTAAGGACCATGACCATAACATATATTTTTATATGGACCATCATGACTATAGAAACCGCTTACAGGATTACTTTTTATAATTTAGCTAGTTCTAGACTTATTTATAATGTAAGTAAGAAAAAAACAACTGTTAGGAAATCAATGTATTTCATAAAATATTCATAAACTAAATACAACGAGCTAAACAATTATTATACCACTTCCATCAGTAATTAATATTTCTAATCGAGTGTGATGTTTCTGGTAATATTCGCTAGGAGCTGTGAGTATTCGAGGTATGCTTCTGCAGGCTGAAAAAGAAACAAAAGTCATGATCATCATGATTGAAGTGATGCCCAAAGAGATTTATTCAATCTCAGGGTTGAATCCTGCAAGTTATCTGCGGCAAGAGTCATGACATCAATCCTTTTATGGGGTGAGTACTACCTATACTTCTATTTGTATGCATGATTAAATACCTCTTTTTATTATTAAGGGTGTTCCTATGTATTAAAAAATGTTTATCCGTTATAAATCTAATACCCCTGGTTGATCGAAAATTAAGCTCTACTGTACTGTTTTCAGTACAAGCTTTTCAATACAGCATAGGACCAGCCAGCAATAAACATCCTAGTTTTCCTTCAGTAGTCGTCATTATCATTACTATCATTACCTACATCTAGCACGAAAAACTTGCGATTTCGAATCGTGCTAGAGGTACAGTCAAGTCCGCGTGTCTATGCCTTGTGGTTACAAACTTTGCTATAACTTAAGACAAAAGCATCCATTCAGGGTCGTACCAGATCAGTCGTATTATCCTCATCATCGTCATCAGGTTTGTACGTGTGGCTGTGCCCGCTGTGGTAGCTCATGAGCGCCGCCTTCCGAGGCAGATCCATCAGGTCAGGATCCACCACCGTCATCAAGTACATGAACGCCGAGAACAGGGCCAGTACCACTGAGGAGTACACCAGGAAATAAAGAACCACTTTCATGTTTTCGCTCCACTTTGAGACAGTGACAGAATGACGTTTATTATAAGTGACAAGGCATAGTGAAACAGCTGGGTATGTAAAAACTTTTTGATGTCCTCCACTCGACACAAACCAAAGCCGCAAAAGCATGATGAATGTCTGTCGAACTATCTTATAGCAAAATTTTCTGAAACTGAGATAAGTTCATGGTTATTAAAACAAAAAAAGCGTTTTGGAAAAAAGATTCTGCTGAAAAACTAAAACGAGAAAGATCATAAAAAAAAACCAAAAACCTTTGATTGACATCCAAAAAGTGTCAATATTGCTAAATATTTTAAAGAAAAATGATTTTCTAGTGTTTACTTTAGTATCACAAATAATAAATTACCTAAAGCATAAATAAACGTAAAATATAAACTAAACAAACAAAAGGAAACTTTTTTGAAAGTAAGTTTTTGTGGCTATAAAATGAATAAATCATGTCCTTCTGAAAAGGTTTACCTGATACTATAGTAATTTTAGGGTTTTCTTATAATTGTACTTAGTATTTTATGTTTGCAGCTATGACCAAGGACAAGGAATCCGATCGCCACAGTAATACCGACTCTGAGGCAGGGTCGGTGCGATCCAACCGCGCCAGCAAACTTGGAGCCATCCTGTGCCCCACTGCATGTGCTTTGCTACTCGTCTGCGTCTTTGCAGTCTCCTTCATCGGAGCCAAGCTCGCCTATGACCAGTATGACGCGTTCTGTACTGCCCGCCGATTTGATGTAGCCAAACTGTACATTTTCCCTAATGTTACTTTGAAACTGCGAGCCATTTAGCAATGAAATAAAGTTATGTTTCGTATTAATACCTGGTACTTATTTAATTTATCATTGCTTCAGGTCGTGTGCTGTAGTAAGGTTCTACAATATTAAGCTACCAAGTTAAATATTACAAGATAGCGCCATCTAGTACGTCACATATGAAGTTTTTACTAAAATGTGGTGCTGTTCAGTGGTCTATGCTTTTGATAAAGCATGATAGTGTTTTATTTAGTTCCAGTACACAATAACAGATAACGCTACTGAAGAATCAAGAAAATAATTTTAGTATTTCATTTTCCAATTATAATAAAATTACATTTAAATCTAAAACTATTTTAATTTCACTAACCAATTTACTTACTATTAAAATTTGTTTCATTGAAAGAACAAAATATTTGCGACATTAATTTAGCTTACAATTTTTAACACTGGTAATAAAAAAAAACTTTTGACAACCAAAACAAAATGGGCGGCTGATGAACATCCAGACGGCGCAATTTTTTGTAGTTTTTTCCAAAATTGTAGTGTAATAACTTGAAACTTTTTGATTTTTGTTACACTTCTTTAGTGCTAGTGTCATCTTCTTCAGGTCTTCTTTCATAAATGTGAGTACCTATTGTATTTTCGCTGTAAACTACTTTCAACACCTTGTATTGATTATGTCGTGTTACTTACCTTCAAAAGGAAGGCCAATGTCAGCGTTGCGGTGAGGTGGGAAACTGGGAAAAGTGCCGGTGGAACGCCCCTTGCTATTTACTAATTATTTTGATAATAACTGTTTGCAATCATAATTTTGAACTGTATTGTTTATCTAAGTTCACACAATACCTTGGCAGTCCTAGCACCACACCTAACTTCTTAATAAGTCCTAATAAAATATAGATAAAATATTTGAAAAAATCTACGCTTTAGAGCTTGTTTAATTTACAACAAGTATCTTCATAGCCCAATAAACCTACAATATTATTAAATAGGTACCTATTCAATGTTGGTATTTATAATAGCATGAAAGTGCTCACGTCTTGTAAGCAAACTTGCTTGGATACCACCCATTTTCAGATTCATAAATTAGCTATGTCAAGACTACACATAAATATCTTTATTTTAAAATGTATTGAATACTTACTTATGTAAGTGTTTACTCGATAACCTGACATTGTAATTGGAATGTTTTTCTTTACATAGCTTGTCTGCCTTATCTCACACAGTAGTAAAAGACATCTTTTATTGAAGCATGAACACTAAGTCAGAATCTTAAAATTATACATTAAACAACAATTTGTACACCTATCTCACAGTGCCAGATGTACTGTTAACATTTTATGATTCCATGAACTAAAATGCTACTTAAATTATGCAGGAATCGTTATTTTTATCCTTACTTGTTTTTTATTTAAGTGCCTACATTATTGAAATGTAATCATGAATTACCTAACTATCCTTTGAAAATGATAAACAGGACAAAAGGGTGTGCTTTTGTACCTACATTCTACAAACATCATTCTTCTCATAGCTTGAATAAAATATCTTATTTGACTGGTGAAATCATGATAGGTAATTAATATCTTTCACTATTCCCTGTGAGATATGATCCAATGAATTTCAATAAATTTATTGGTACATAAAATCTCTTGAATAAAATTCAAATTGGATCAGATCCAATAATGTTTGCCGCAGTATCTAACCATTCTCTGCAAAATTATTTCAAACTATATTCATCTCTTTCACTTAATCAATGATGCAGACAAAAGACAGCGATAGAACTGATAGTACTCTGAAGTAGTTTTAGGAGTAGACCAGTTTAATTGACTTGTATTCAATCAACTTACATTGGAAAAAACTGCACTTGTAATAAGAGAACAATGGCTGATATGTAATTGACCAATTATTTTCTGTTATTGATCAGTTAGACAAAAACCTGTTTAGCTTGTAGCAGCATTTTCGAGCAAATGATGCAAGTTACAACATTCGTACACGTTGTTCATCTTTGTTATCGCGACATGTTCGCTGCGAATGCAACATGTTCGCTACGAACTCACTTCGCTGCGCGTTCGCTGCGAACTTGCGGCATGTTCGCTGTGCACTCACTGTAAAGTTGAGATTAATGTTTATGAGAAGACTTATTTTCTTGTCGTAAAAAACGATGTATAAAAACATGCGAATGGGCTCTGAATATAATTCCACGTAATCTGTAACAACCAACGTTAGGTAGGTACCTACCTACTTATGTATAATATTTACTACAGAATACTTTACCACTTAATAATGCGAGAATGATATCTATAAAACATTCTCACATATTAGTAGGCCAGACTCTCAGAAACTCAGGCTACCAAAAAGCTCGTACCAAAATCCACGCCCTCTTCATTTCTGAAGAGGAGCAACTTTGCGCCGCCACGTGCCATCTCTCATTAAAAGTTATGGTGCTCCACATTTTGCGTTTGTCTCCTTTTTCTTGGCAGGCCTTTGAGACTTGACGGCCTATATCTGAAGCATATAACCCGACGCCCTTATAAGTCGTGCTACAAATTACGTAATCGCACTTTGGGATGAAAAAATCTGGAAAGAATTTTGGAGTTGGTGAATAGGTATCATTGGGAAAAGATGAGTGTAGTTCTTCGTAAACTTATCTTGACTTACTTATGGTCCTATGTCCCCTAGATAGGGCAGAGGGCGTCCACAACAGTCCTCCATCGCGTTCGGTCTTGAGCTAAGTGTTTGATTTCGCTCCAAGTCTTGCCGATCTTCTTCGCCTCGTCTGCCACAGTGCGCCGCCAAGTTTGCTTGGGGCGACCACGTTTGCGCTTTCCTTGGGGGTTCCAATCCAGAGCCTGCTTGGGGATGTGATCGGGATCCCTTCGGAGAGTGTGGCCAATCCAGTTCCACTTGCGGCGCTTGATCTGCTGGTCGATCGGAATTTCGTGGCAGCGTTCCAATAGCTCGACGTTGGAGATTTTCTCAGGCCAGTATATGCCGAGAATTCGGCGAAGGCAGCGGTTGACGAAGACCTGCAGCTGGTGCGAGATGACCTTGGTGACCTTCCACGTTTCACACCCATAGAGCAGCACGGATTTAACGTTGGACCCGAAAATTTTGATCTTGACCCTTCGGGTCAGTTTCCGTGACTGCCATACGGGGCGAAGTTGTGCGAAGGTGGCTCTAGCCTTGGCAATGCGCGAAGTGATGTCCTCTTCGGTACCTCCAGTCTCTGACACGACGCTCCCGAGGTAGGTAAAATTGTGGACACGTTCCACATCCTCTGCACCAATCCGTAATGGTGTGCAATTCCTCACTCCAGATCGCATCTCTTGGGTCTTCCGGCAGTTAATTTTGAGCCCCGTGATGCCCGCCTCTCGATGTAGGTCATCAATTTTGGATTGCATATCGTGATGCGTGTGGCTCAGCAAACAGAGGTCATCGGCATAATCTAAGTCTTCTAAGACTCCGATTATACCCCACTCTATTCCACGCCGTTGGTTTTGATATGCACGACACATGACTCCATCCAAGACTACCAGAAAGAGAAGCGGCGAAAGCAGGCAGCCTTGCCGGACGCCCGCATGCACCTCAATGTCTTCGGAGATGAGGCCGTCGTGAGTGACTTTACAAGAATATTTCTTGTAGATGGCCTTCAATAGATCGATAATTTTCGGCGGGACACCAATGTCAGCGAGTCGCGACCATATGCTTGCCCACTTTAGCGTATCAAAGGCTTTTTCAAAGTCTACAAAGGTAAGATAGACTTCCCTTTGCCATTCTGATGCCTGCTCCAAGATGATACGCAAAGTATTGATCTGGTCGGTGCACGAGCGGTTCGGGCGGAAGCCAGCCTGTTCCCTACGCAAAAGAGGTTCAACGGCCCCCGATAACCTATCCAAGATAATCTTGCAGAAAACCTTTGACGGTATCGAGAGCAAAGTGATACCTCTCCAATTGCTACACTGGCTTAGGTCCCCTTTCTTTGGCACAGTAATTAAAAGCCCCTTATTCCAGTCGTCTGGGAGTTCCTCTTCCATCCAGATGTTTTCGATGAGAGGTGTCAGGACGTCGGCGGCGGAGTTTACGTCGACTCTCAGCATTTCTGCGGTGACAAGGTCGAGTCCTGGGGCCTTGCCAATTTTGAGGGACAGGATAGCCTTGGCCACTTCGTCGCGTGATGGTGGTTCCACATTGATGTCGAGCAGCCTAGGTGGAGTAGAGGTGTGCTGCGGTGGCTCAGGCGTGTTGGTGGCTGCAGTCAAGGTAGGGCGGAAGACCTCCTGAAAGTGTTCACGCCATCGTTTCAGTTGCCCCTCAGACGTCACAATAAGCTGCCCGTCACTTGACTTAAGAGGCTTCTTCTTTGGTCTACTACTTCCTGCCAAGATTTTTGTCGCTTTGTACAGCTCTCTCAGATTGCCAGTGTTAGCAGCGAGTTGGGCATTATCAGCAACCCCGTCAGCCCACAGTCTTTTGTCTTTCCGCGTGCTGCGGTAGATTTTCCTGCGCATCTGGCGTTGCTGCTGTCTGAGGGTGGCTATAAGTTGTACGTCGGTGGTTTGTAACAACTTTAGGTGCAGCTCTCTACGGTCGTTGATCAGCTGCCATGTGGATTGTGACATCCAGTCCTCGCGCGTGTGCGTGGTGTGACCCAAGACGGAAAAGCTGGTCTCTGTGTAGGCCACTTTGATATGGTTCCACTTTTCGTCTATTGAGCTTTTCTCGTCATCAAGAGCAGAGAAACGGTTTCGTAGTTCGAGTCTGAACTTGGTGCAGATGTCAGGGTCTCTAAATTTAGTCACGTCGAACCTTCTCCCAATCCTGTCCGGTCCCCCAGCCGGTCGTGCTACCGCTACCTTGAGGCGCAGCTCAGCAGCAACCATGTAATGGTCACTGTCGATATCAGCACCTCTTCGGTTTCGGACATCGAGCAACGACGATCGCCATTTGGAACTGATCGCAAGGTGGTCGATTTGGTTTTTGGTGATGCCATCGGGTGAAATCCATGTGTGCTTGTGTATATCTTTATGGATAAATAATAATGTACCACCGATGGTCAGGTCGTGGTGCTGGCAAAACTCTATAAACCGTTCTCCGTTCTCATTTCGTGCTCCAAGTCCCATATGACGCTCGCAGTTTGTGTTAACGTTTCCAACTTTAGCATTGAGGTCCCCCATGACAATCACTATATCCTGTTTCTTTATAACCTTTAAGGTGGCGTTGAGTGAGTTGTAGAAATCGTCCTTGGTGTCCTCCGGAGATATGTTGGTAGGAGCGTAGCACTGCACTATGGAGATCTTCCGGGCTCTTGAGTTGAAGCGGGCCCAAATGATTCGTTCTGAGATCGGTTTCCAATCTAACAGACTCTTCTTTGCGGCATCAGAAAGGAGAAAACCAACGCCATATTCTCGGGTGTCATCCTCACTTTCCTTACCAGAATAAAGGAAAGTCAAGCCGTTAGATGTTCTCAGTTCACCGAAACCATTTCTACGCACTTCGCTAAGACCTAGAACTTGCAGGTTGTATCTTAGCATTTCTGCTTCTGCTTGGGCTAGTCGGCTGTCATCGCTGAGCGTTCTTACATTCCAAAAAGCTATTCGTGTCCGTTTCTTCATGCCAAAGGTCGTTGTTGAAAGATCGGTCCGGTTTTCTGATGTGTTCGTTTCGTTAATCGGGTATTTTCGGGCAAGTGGGTGATTAACCTGCTGTANTGGAAAAACACTTCTGCTTACACGTAAAAAGAACTCTGAATTCATGTTTTCAGCAGTACGTCTTGTGGTAAAACTTGACTTGATTGCGGACTTCTACTGACTAGTTCATGGGGTTACGCTATAAAGGAGTAGGAACGAGTGATATTTACTGATAATGCGTATCTGCTCAGGTTATCCTCACAAAAGCGATAGGCAGCACGACAACCAAATATACCTAACGCGTGAGAAAACCTTCCATATACCTACTACCTACGTATTTTACATAAATTCAAATCCCCTAGATCCGCAGTGCGCCTCGCATGAGTTACGGTCTGTTAGCAATATGGCGTCTAAATGTGCCCGTTTAAATGCATTGGGGTGTGACGTCACAGGACATTCTGAAACCTTCGCGGCTAATCCCGGCGCCACAACAAATACGGGTGCAGTAGTCTAGGAGAGAAATAAGTTAAAAGGACAGACGAAGATCACGACTATTGGTGCCTTCTGTAGTTGTAATAGGAAGTATATATTTTGCAACAAATGCTAAATCTGATATAGCGACTGTATGTGCGTGAATTTTCTAAATGTCTAGCGCTCACTGAGTCAGTGCGTGAGAGTGTTTTTGTGAAGGTCAAACGTCAGCGAGACTTCAAATCTCCTTCAGATTTGTATGTTACGTTATATGTCAATGGCATTCCTCGTATACCTCAGGCGCTGACTAAGTAGAGCGCCTGTAATGTATAATTTGAATGCTAATTTTAATGGAACTTATGGCGAAAAAAACAAGATTCTATACAAAAAACTTGGTTCATTGTGTTTAGATTCTTTATGACTTCCATTGGTCTTAACATCTATCTTTTCAAAATACCTAAAATAGTTTAAAGATAAAGATTGACTTTCATTCAAACTGCGCCCTCTGAACCCAATGTATTTGTGTCAACGCCAAGTGTTTACCGAAACTGGAAGGAGTTGACACTTCATTAGACTTAACGGTCTTAATTTCATCTCGGATTAAGCGTGAAGGCAATTAGAGTGCGAAGTGTTGATCGAATTACGAAAACTACACGAGATATGCGAAATCAAATCAAATATTTGATTTTCTCAAAACGAACATCATGTACCATTAAATTCAATAAAAAAATAATATTTTAAAACCTAAAACCACGCTTTTAATTACTGCACTAAAAGGCTCAAACGAACGAACCCTAACTCGATGAGTTTCCGCCGTTTCGTGTAGGAGTTCCTGTGGCCACCTCCCGACTCCATCATCAGACCAGCTCTATCTAACCATAATATTGTATTGTCATCTAATCTATATAATTGCCAAGTTTCATGATGATACAAGAATTTGTTGTTGTTGTTGTTTCAGCCGAAAGACGTCCACTGCTGGACAAAGGCCTCCCCCAAGAATTTCCACAATAACCGGTCCTGCGCCGCTCGCATCCAGGTACCTCCCGCGGCCTTCACCAGATCGTCGGTCCACCTAGTGGGAGGCCTGCCTACGCTACGTCTTCCGGCTCGTGGTCGCCACTCAAGAACTTTCCTGCCCCAGCGGCCATCAGCTCTTCGAGATATTGCCACTTGATTTTAGCGATTCTGCGGGCTATGTCAGTCACTCTGGTTCTCCTACGGATCTCCTCATTTCTGATTCGATCAGGGGGACTCCGAGCATAGCACGCTCCATCGCCCTTTGGGTGACCTTGACAAGAATTAGAAGTGCGTGTAATTCCGATTCTTAGATTCCATGATATAGTTACATACACGACGAATTAATATAAGCATGTTTGAAAATCTAAATTTGCCTCTGGTAAACTAGAGAGGTGGTGCTCCTGTAGTGAAGACTATACGACCTGACGATGTCGATGATGAATGACACGATATAGGCTAAATAAAATAAAAAACAGATGGAGCAGAAAAGTTCTCGAGTGGCAACCACGGGCCGGAAGACGTAGCGTGGGCAGGCCCCCCACAAGGTGGACTGACGATCTGGTGAAGGTCGTGAGAAGAGCCTGGATGCAGGCAGCGCAGGTCGTTATGGAAATCCTTGGCTTTGTCCAGCAGTGGACGTCATTTGGCTGAAACGAACGAATAACAAAAAATTGTTAGCGCTACTCTACGCAACAATGATGAGTTTTTTTTTATGATAGACAAGGCAGATATTTGACCACAATCGCACCTGGTGTTAAGTACATATCTGCCCTGTAAGTGCCTATTCACTCTCGCCTTGAAAACACCCGATGTATTGTAACTTAGCAACAATTTTTACAGTACAGATGACAGTACTACAAGCTAAATACTGCGACAGCCTACGTTGTTATTATACAGGGTGTTTCTTGTAAGGTGTCAAGCCGAAGGTAGGTGATAGGTGAGGACTAGACCTATCGATTTCACCCCCATGTATGTTCTACGATTTTTCATAGTTTAGAAGTTATCGTCAATTTTGTGATTTTTTCAAATTGTATGACCCAGTAGGCTTTAAATTTTTTTATCTTTTTTTTTGGGTCGACTTTTCTCAGATTTCTTTTTTTCGACAGATTCCCTATTAATTGCAGATTTTTGAAAAAAATAATCAACTTCCTATCTTTGATGCAAGATACAAAATTTTTGCTAGAAACATAAAAAATATGCTATTAGCGGAACATTCTAAAATTTTCAACTTAAAAGTTAAAAAAAAAAGTGGAGCGATTACAGAAAATAATGGCCTATTAAGTACATGTTTTTTTGTGTTATTATGAAAGTTCAGAAAACTGCGCAGTTTTTAAAATTATTTTGGACCTATGGAATTTTGTTTTTTTTTTAAACTTTTAAGTTGAAAATTTTAGAATGTTCCGCTAAAAGCATATTTTTTATGTTTCTAGCAAAAATTTTGTATCTTGCATCAAAGATAGGAAGTTGATTATTAATAACAAAAAACTGCAATAAAAAGGGAATATGTCAAAAAAAAGAAATCTGAGAAAAGTCGACCCAAAAAAAAGATAAAAAAATTTAAAGCCTACTAGGTCATACAATTTGAAAATATCACAAAATTAACGATAACTTCTAAACTATGAAAAATCGTAAAACATACATGGGGGTGAAATCGATAGGTCTAGTCCTCACCTATCACCTGCCTTCGGCTTGACACCTTACAAGAAACACCCTGTATAGGCATCATTTTGAGCAAAAATCTGAAGCTCTTGACTGTACCTTTCGTTGTACAGATCGGCAAAAGAAAAAAGGTAAAGACAAAGTCCTCTGTATGACTCCATTTCTTCGAATTATACCCGTTGTTATGGGGCACAACAAAGCGTCAATAGACCACGGCTCATCTTTTATGATGAATATTGAAAGTGCACATAATATTTTCCTGGTATAGCTTTTGTATACCAAGTCAAGGGATAATGCGGACGCTCGAAGTCACGAGGTAGATCATTTAGTTGTTAGACTCTGCAATAGTCGAAAAAAACTATTGCATGCCGTGGCAACCTATAATTAAGGCAGCACAAGTTCTTGTTGGTTGTCCTATTAAATAAATAAATAAAAATTAAATGTGCACTATAGAGAATCATTGCCATAGCAGAGACGCGAACATTTAACACACGCATCAATGAGGATCATTTCGATTTTTAGCTGTGAATGCAGATTTATAGGGCTAAGAAATCCTTAATACACAGTGCAAAAATTTTTGTTCTACGACAAAAATTGACGAAGTTATGGCCAAATTACTAAAAAAGTTCACTGACCGCCCGGCGCGGGGACGATGACGTCATTATATCCGATCCGAACGCTGCCGGCGTACTGCGTGGATAGAAAATATTTTTTTCTAGCCAAACTATCAGTTTTAGAGAAAAACTTGTAATGACATTTATTCATCAGAATAAAGTAAGCTATCGATAGGTAATTTTTAAAAATGGAAATTGTGAAAAATAACGCAAAAAATCCATACGCTCATACGATTCAATGGCACGCAGAGACGCGATTGGGGTCTCCGCGGTGGTATATTTGGCGATTTATTCAAATAAAGTGTACATAAGTGTTGTTAGAGTCATATCTTCTTCCAAGTAAAATATAAAAATGTATAAGTATTAATTTATTTACTTCTAACAATAAGGTATAACTTCTAACAATAAGACATTGCTATGAAAATCATTTCGATGTACACTTAATAATACCTACCTGTTATTTAGTTTTTCTGAGTTAAACCTACGCACCTACCTATCTATTCGCCGTTCCCATGGGCGGGCCAGCTGCTGCAGGAAAGGACAGCCGCTCCGTGCTGGAAATCTATTTAATCTTAGCCTAGAAGCTGGGTATGACTACCCCGCCCCTCTCCTCTCCCCAGGTCATAAGCTGGGCATGACTTCCCCCTCGGCCAGAAGTTGGGTATGATTTACCCCCCCCCCAGGCCAGAAACTGGGTATTAGCATCATATTAAGTATTATTATGTTCAATACAAACAATCATTAAGTTACACTCACCCCAACCGCGTCTCCGCATTGCATCGAATCCTATGAAAATGTGGTTTTTGGACATAGCAATACTTATTTTTCACAATTTTTATTTTTAAAAATTACTGGTCGATAGGTTACTTTATTTTGAAGAATAAATGTTATTAAAAGTTTTTTTCTAAAACTGATAGTTTAGCCGGAAAAAATATTTTCCATCCCATTAGTACGCCGGCTGCGCTCGATTCGGATATAATGACGTCACGCGGCCTTGCGTACGTTGACTTTTAGCGGCAAAAACGGCCTATGTTTATTACTTAATATCTTCGTAAGTAATGGTCCGATTTGGATAATTCAAAAAGATATATCTTTCTTATGTCTTAAAGATTAACGTAGATACTAGTTTTATTGAATTTTCTACAACAGTACTGATCCTCATTGTTCCCTCAATTCATTTTAAACCTTATAATATTATTACTAAACATAAGTTCAAAATCCAGTGATTGACCCCTACCGGTTACAATTCTGTGATAGCAACGTAAAATATTCATGCTAGTTTCAGTTACCAGTTTTACAACTCGGGACTTTTATTGTTAAAAATCTAAACCTGCATTCTTTTTCTAAAAACGAGTCCCAACCTACTGTTTTATTATTTCATTTTGGATTAACATTAGTCTATTAGTTAAGCCAGACTCACCTAAAGAAGGTTTTTTTTTCAGTCATAGATTCAAAATTTTTAAATTCACTATGTTTCATATTCTAGACACTGATTTGTTTTCTTGCACTTTCTATAAAAAAGTATCTTCAGTATCGGTTTTTGTGTAAAAAGTTTAAATAAATTGCTTCGCGGCATCTATTGTGTACAGTTGTCTTTACCCTGGTCTGATCAGGAGATTATACCTTCCCAGTGGACAACTCCCTCCAAGAAACAACGTGGACAAACTGCGATTCACGTTTATTATAACAGTACAAGTTGATTTCAATCGCATGCGGAAAAAAACAAGTAAAATATTTGTAAAAATACAGAGCACCAAAAATATGACAAACAATTACGTATTTCACTAGGTAAAAACTAGGTGGATAAAGTTACTGTAATTTAATTTAACTGTCACAAAAAAATTAATGTACCTGAATAGGTTAAGTATAACTAGAGCCCACTGTTTAATTAAATGATTTGATTTGTAATTTTAAGGTGTTTTTGATTTATACACTCAACATCAAATAAATCGCACCTTCCGCGACGCGAACTATAAAGATTTTCTTCTGATACAATCATGGTGCCCCAACAATATTGGTGTTATTTAAAAGCTCAATAGATAAACTTAAAGAAAAACACATTTAATTTTTATATAAACAATTAGTAGGTACCGTAAATGTGACTTGAAAAAAGGTCTCACTTTGGGCTCATCTATGGGACCAAGTAGACCAATATTTGTGGTTATAAAACCAAATAATGATCTTACGTGTCCTTTGTAACAGATGGATAGCAATTAATCCTAATTTAACAGTTTTATAGCATAAAAGGTGGCTCAAGCGTAACTACCTATTTTTTGAAGAAGTGATACTTCTAAAGACACATTTTTTTGGTAAAAACCTTTCCTTTAATGATATGAAGTTTAGAACTAGGCTTTCAAATGATACCAATGTTGGTGGGAAGTGGGGATGCATACGTTTGACAAGTGCTTGTCGCGGGAGGTGCGATTTATTTGATGCCGAGTGTAGTAACACAAGTTTTGAAGTTTGGAATCGCGCCCCGGGTGCCAACCCATGCTACGCCGCCACAGGCCACTTTCACAGTACAGAGTAATTTTTACATATTCACGAGATCGCTTTGGAGTTGCTGCGTTACACCACCAATTTCCGCCGACAGGAAAAATAAAGGTCTGCTCCATTCTATTGTTCCTACACACAGGCACGCAATGGTCTCGGCTATAAAACAGAAAGGGTCAAAAGCCCCACAAAGTGCTTGTTTTATAAGTCAACGTCAAAAATTTCTTAAAAAATAAGACTAAAAAGCTTAGTTTTGCTAAAGTAAGTGTAAACCAGTAGGGTTGTACTGGCCTGCGTGGATTGAGTCCAAATCCTCCATTTGACTCAAGTAAATTGGAGAGGATTGTGTTCCTGCAGCGGAGAATATCTGACCTATTAGGCTTAAGATTCGAGCCACGATAAAATTTTATCGAAGTATTTAACGATTTTGCTCTATGGGCTTATACAGCCACAACAAAGTATACATTTGTCATCTAAACTCGCCCATAACATTTTATTATGACACTCATCCTACCCCTTTTCGTGAAGTTGATTTTCATTCGTTCGTTCCAGCCGAATGACGTCCACTGGACAAAGGCCTCCTCCAAGGCTTTCCACAACGACCGGTCCACCTTCCGCGACCTACGCCAGATCGTCGGTACACCTAGTGGAGGGACCTGCCCACACTACGTTTTCCGGCTCGTGGTCGTCACTTGCGAACTTTTCTGCCCCAGCGGCCGTCAGCTCTGCGAACTATGTTCTCCGGCCACCGCCTTGATTTTAGCGATTCTGTGGAATATTTCAATCACTGGTTCTCCTGCGGATCTCCTCATTTCTGATTCGATCACGCAGACTAATTCCGAGCATAGCACGCTCCATCGGACTTTTGCAGACAATGTTTATGAAGCGGAGTAAATCCCATAGCTGCACTTAGGTATATTCGGAAAATTTCTACAAACAGACGAGTACACTGCTGCCTCTATGTATACTGTGTCATAGAAAGGCTTGCTGGTTTGAACACAAACAGCCTTTTGAAGCTCGGAGCGGTTCTTGGCCAAACAATTTGCTCAACAAACACGATCGCTTTTAGAGGATTGGAATAATCATTGTTGAATTTGATTGCTATATTTCATTGTGACGTCATTTTTTGCCACAATTTGCTATTAATGAGGTCACCAGCTCGCACTAAGCGTTTCGATCACTCTTTTATAATGCGAACAGCTATGGATTGGAATTCGCTGCCTGCTGCTGTCTTTCCTGAACCCTATAATCCGGGCCTTTATGAATAGGCACAATACAGGGCAGACACGTACCATCCTAGACTGCATCTCACTCAAGACCAGGTGCGATTGCGGTCAAATACCTGCCTTGTCTTACATTAAAAAATATATTGTCTCAGAAAGCGTATTGAGAAGAGGTTAAGGGGGGCGGTAACCGTGACAGCCGCGTTTACGTCTGCTCCACTGTGTTTGGCATTTTAAAAATAAACAAACGCAAGTTATCGTCCTAATTGTGTGTCAGTGCATTCCCTGAGCTGTTGTGGTCGTGTCACACATAAGAGCAACACTTGTAGTGCAGGAAAATTGCGACTGTGAGACATTAAACAGGTGTACAGTGTTCGGTGCAAACATTTATTTTGTGTGTCGTGTCGGGTACATTGAACTCGACAGCTGACCGGTTCAACGACCGTCCGTGCCACTGTTTACACAAGTGTCAAATTTCGCTCACAACTCACGTGACACGGTGGCGCGGTTGGATAGCCGTGGGACTGGCGCGCACTGACGTAGGGACTGTGGGTTCAAATCCGAATACTAAAATATTTTTTGTTTTTTTTTTTTATTTTTATTTTCTTCTTTCGTATTTGTAACTCGATACTCAGAACAGAATGTCGCCAAAGGGAAAGAAATGCATTAAGAACTGCAGTGGCTGCCTTAAGAAAATCGAGGACCGGAGGTTCCTGGTTTGCAGTCTGTGCCGGGACTCATATGACTTGGAATGCGCTGGAGTATCCGAGCAGCGCTTTTACAACACGCTGACCGGGGACCACCGGGCCAGCTGGAAATGCGTCTCGTGTAAGAGCCGGCAGCCCAAGACGGACAACACAAATACGCCGGTTCGAGCTTCGCCTGAACATGTCACGCAGCGACGCGGCGCCTCTGAGCTCAGCCCCATGCAGCTCGACACCACCCTGCCGGAGCAGGGGCGCGGCAGCCTCAATGACACCGCGCTAAATGTAACCATCGAGGTGTCAGATATCCAGGCACTCACATTTGAAATCAGACACTTCAGGGAGGTTTTTACTTCCGAGCTCCAGGCGTTGAGGGAGCAAATGGGCGCACTGAAGGATGAGGTGTCGGCACTGTCCGGCAGATTGGACCGCTGCGAGAGCCGCACGAGCGCTCTGGACAAGCGGATGGACACCATCGAGGTCTGCCTCACGGGCGTCGGGCACGCGAACGCGGAGCGCCTGGACGAGGTCGAGAAGAGGCTGGAGGCGGTGGGGCGCGTGCAGACGGAGGCGGGCACCGGCGCCGGGTCGGGAGTCGTCGCGGCGCTGGAGCGGACCGTCGCCGAGCTGAAGCTGGAGCTCAACGACCGCGACCAGGACGCGCTCCTCGCGGACCTGGAGATCGGCGGCCTCCCGGACGAGAAGGGCGGGAACGTCTTTCACGACGTCGCCGTGCTCGCCGGCCGCCTCGGGGTGACCCTGGAGGAGCGGGACGTCGTGTTCGCGGAGCGCGTGGGTGCGCCCCCGGCCGAGACCGGCGGGGCCCGCCCGCGCCGCGTGGTGGTGCGCCTGGCGCGCCGCCAGCTGCGCGACGACCTGCTGCGGGCCGCGCGCGTGCGTCGCGGNTGCGGAGCATCTCAGAGTGGTGCAAGAATAACTGCCTGGTGATAAACCCCAAAAAATCAAAACTTATGCTTTTTGGAACTGCTAAAAATATAAAAAAACTAAGTACTATAGCCCTCAATGTTTTTATAAATGGAGAGCCCATTGAGAGAGTGGTGGAAGCAAGGAACCTGGGCATAGTTTTTGACAGCCACCTTCGTTTCGAGAGCCATATCAGTGAGTGTGTTAGGAGCTGCTTTTATCGGCTGAAAGTGCTGTACAGGCTTAGACCATATATTAGTGAGAAACTCAGAATATTGCTTTGTGAATCTCTTGTACTGTCCAAACTAAACTACTGTGACACAGTGTATGGTCCATGCCTACTCGCCAGGTCAGCGAAACTGCTTCAAAGAGTTCAGAATGCATGTGCGCGTTTCTGTTTTACTGTGCCGCCACGCACACATATTACCCCCTTCTTAAACTCTGCAGGCCTTATTAAAATGGAGGCGCGCAGGAGGTTGCATCTCGCCACTATGTTGTTTGGCATTATTGTAGCAGCAAAGCCCAAATATCTGTATGATAAGTTGGAGTGGGCTGATGGTCATAGAAAGTATCCGAAACGAGCATGCACCCACATTTTCTCCACACCGAGGCATCGAACAGTCGCATTTCGTGGCTCCTTCAGGTTCGCTGCGACGCGTTGTTGGAACGATCTCCCCCCGCCGATTCGTGCCCTGGAAGTAAAACACACATTTAAAACACAGGTCAAAAAACATCTCTTGGATCTTCAAAGAATATGAATCTCAATCTGGAAGTTTACCTACCTACAGTGTATGCACGTAACATGTACACGGGTTACATGGTTTCGTCCCAGCATAGGTGCCTAGCGACCCATCTCGCTTTAGTGTGATGGTGCTATGGTGGTTGCTTCCTCAACATATTATCATCACTGGACCTGGAAGACTAAAGCACAATGCATCATTTTACACATACCATCTACGTACGGATTAGAGAGAGGCTAAATGTGGAACGGAGAGAGGAGGATTAATGAGCGTAGCTTACCATCAAAGTCGTTGATCTTTCGAACTGCCAGAGCGTCATCTTTGTCGCAGCGAAAACACTACCACAAAACACACACCCATGGTATCCTCACGACAAGTACGCCTCTCCTCTGTTTATTTGTTGCTTGGTGGTATTATAACGGTGATTACGTGGCACTTATGTATGGCGTGATTGGAGCGAAGTGGCATGGCTGGCTGGCGGCGGTCAGAGAGAAATTTTAATCATACGACGGTGTTTTGTTTTTATTCATTCCACAGATCACTATATTTATGTATGGACCCAACCGTGACCTATCCGTGCGATGGCGGCGGGGCGCCACCATCAATGCCGGATCGCTGGTTCCAATTTTTGACTATTAAAAACTATAGAGTTAAACGATGGTGGCGCCCCTCTGTCGGTGCATCTGGTGGGACGGTTTCGGTTTGGTTTATGGCAGGCTATTCAATGATCGTTTTTAATGTCTCGGACACTTTTTACTTTTTTTTTGTTTTTTTGTTTTTTTTTCCTTTCTTCTTAATCTTTGGCAATGGACTCTGCAACACAAAGATAGTGTTATGTCGCGACGATTGGATTGGACTTATGGTCATGGCCACCCTGATTTGTCGTAGATTGCATAAATGTTGGTTTTGTTGATTTGTTGTTTTGTTTTTATTATTTTTTATTTGATTTTTTATTTGATTTTTGTGTTTGTTTTTTATGGGTACATTTTTGCCGCCCCCTTATTGCGTGTTCCCGCCGACGGACAGGTACTTTACGGAGTGCTTCTCCTTCGGCGGTAGGGCGCAGCAACGTCAAGGGACCCGCTGAAAATCGGTGTCGAGGCATGCCCATGGCATGCCCCGATTAATGCTGAGCGGGCCCCTATTTGACAGCAGGGCACAATGTATAACTTCTTTATGTAATTTATGTAAATGTGATGTCGCTCTGTTTCGTCAAATAAAACATTTTTTACTTTTTACTTTTACTTTTAAGTGAAGATGTTATACCTCTTCATTATACGACACTTCAATATCTTCCAAGGGCGAGCCGTGTATTAAAACAGCAATAATCGTACAGTACAGTACCTACTTACTTGGTGTTTTGTTTATTAATAAGAATTTGAATTTGTGGTATGTTTTATCTTTTATTCGTAAGTACTTGGGCCCTTTCCAGGGTTCTTATACACGTCCCAAATATAAGCTTTCCCTACCACCGATCTGATGGGACTACATAATTATGGCCTGGTGCTGAAAAGTGGCGGAAGAAACTCAGTCACATTATGTTCATTATGCTGAGGGCTTAGTGTGAGTTTAGAAAGAAAGAGAGAAAAACATTTATTTGGTTCCAACTTAAATTAGAACACACAGAATCAGATAACAAAAAAACAAGAACAAGTTAGAACCAAAATTGGCCACCGCTCAGCATGTGTCATGCTCTGGAGTGGTAAATAAAACCCAGAACATGACGCTGTTATTCTGCGGTGACCATTTTTGGAGAGAGCTGGAAACAAACATGAGACAATACACAAAAAAAAACAAACAAAAGATAAAAAATTAAAAAATACAATATTAAAAGATTGCAATATTAATAGTTTACATCAAAGGTCCTCACTAGTAAGAGCGTTAAAAAAATGTATGAAAATTTTAGTTCTTGAAAGTTTCCGCTAGAGGCGCTGTACAATCCGTCATACATTTAATGTCATTTTTTTAAGCGCTCACTAGTGACGACGTTTGATATTAACTCGCACTCAGCCCTCTGATCTTATAGTGACTGTATAAGCGTAAATCGTAAGTCCATATGTTACATAACAACTTACAGTGTGTGCAAGTGACCAAAGCAAACGCGAATTTGTCAACAAGTCAACCTATCAAGTTGTAAAGTGACAAGGCTGAAAGGTGAAGTCAGGCGATCCCATGTCCGTCCCTATAGTGACGTGAAATACGACTAGCTTGTATCGATAACTTCGGAAATGGAGTCAATAAACTGATGGTAGGATTGTGGGTTAGTTGTTATACGTTACGTTATACGAGGACAAATGACGGTCGCACTATGTATTTTTTTGGAAAAATTGAGAAATTAATCTTTACCGCCGCATTTTCTCTTTAACTACACAAATCTTTGTGTACAGTAGAGGCAGTGTG
Source organism: Ostrinia furnacalis (assembly GCF_004193835.3). Classification (NCBI taxonomy): domain Eukaryota; kingdom Metazoa; phylum Arthropoda; class Insecta; order Lepidoptera; family Crambidae; genus Ostrinia; species Ostrinia furnacalis. Next base: position 757,500 of record NW_021132518.1, read on the forward strand.
TTGAGAAGACATTTTTATGTACCTATCAAAAAAAATAGGCAGGTACTATTAAAATGTCAAACCTTCATCTCAATATCCCTATCTCCATCACAAAACTTGAACAGGATAACAGTAATTCATCCTAACTTTGATTTGACAAAGAAAACAATGTTATTCTTTTTTTTCGTCATAATATCGTTTTCTGTTAAATCCAACTATCGATAGTTTCACACCGATAGTTCTACACCACTACGCCCCAGTTCACACTGCTTGTAAACAAATTACCGCCTTAGATACATAAATCGAAAGTGCTTAGTTGTTCGAACTACGATAGCATACGATACATAGCAGACTGATCAACACCGTATCGCCTTTCGAAGGCTGTCATCGCCTTTCTCGAGCTGTCATCGCCTTTCGCGAGCTGTCATCGCCTTTCGCGATCTGTCATCGCCTTTCGCGAGCTGTCATCGCCTTTCGCGATCTGTCATCTCCTTTCGCGAGCTGTCATCGCCTTCGCGAACTGTCATCGCCTTTCGCGCGCTTTCAATCACGAGGCGAGGCGTTTACGTTGCGGTCCGGATGGAGTTTCATACAAAGAATACCAGACTGTCGCAGCGGTTGATACGGTTACGATACGATCCCTTTCCGGGTTGATAACTAAGTGACGTCCTTTATGCTTTACGTTTAAGCATTTTATTTTATTATCGACTAGAATTAATAAGATGTTGAACATTAGTGGGAAGCATAAAACCTTTAGTAATAAAATTCTTATTAAGATGTGGATTAAAAGTTTAAACTTGTAACAATTTAATACGCTCTTTAGTACAATTTTACTGAAGTACTTTTCATACGCCCGTATTCACAAACGATGCTTGCCTAAGTGAAGCAGACAATCTAACGCACAGCGTTGAATCTCTGTGATTCTCTGAAAGGAGTTCTGTGATTGGTTCGTGTGTCACCCTGTGCGTCCACGTGCACTGTGAGACCTCATAGTAAATTTTGTAAATACGGGCGATAGAAACGTATTACTGTCAATTTTATAGGTACTTATGATGTTTTTTCAGTCGGTACTACCAACTCTCTCAATTTTTCTTTCACGAAAAATAATGACCATTTTATTTAGTTACATAAGAATAACGAAATTCCTGAAATATGGCGTTTTAAGAATCTTAAATCTGTTTCATAAAAAGATTGATTGGCAATTAACAAGTTTTCTACTTAAGCACGAGGAAGATTAAACTGTGTAAGGCTAGGGTTTTACTGAGAGCGTAGAAGTACAGAAGCGAAAAGGTATAAATCTATGCGCGCGGTGACAAAAAGTCACCCTTTTTGTCACCGTGACATAATAATATCTTTCTCTTTTATACTTTTATGATAATAGAAAAATACGGGCCGGGAGTGTAGGCAGGCCCCTCACTAGGTGGTCCGATCTGGTGAAGGTCGCGGGGAGGTGCCTGGATGCGGGCGGCGCAGGACTGGACGTCATTTGGCTGAAACGAATGAAATAAAAAAAGAGTGACAATGTAGTATTTATTCTTATCTTTGGAGAGATATACTGTCACCGTGACAAGTTACCCGTGCGTGCTCGTAAGCTCGCTGTACTATGGGGATTTATCACATATTAATAAGCTGTTAGCTTAGCTAACCACTTTAAGTAGAACATTGCAGGTATTTGACTGCAATCATACCTGATATTAAATGAGATGCAGTCTAGGATGCACCTGCCCTATAAGTGCCTATTCATTCTCGCCTTGAAAAGGCCCGGAAATTCTTTAAAAAAATGTATATTAAAAAAGTTTTTCTTTTGCGTCATCGCTCTCGGTACACCCACTGCCCTAATGACTCCATTTTAATGGTGTTCATTAGTTTTAATCACATTGGCGATGGTGGAACTATCTTAAGAGTTCCGTTAATCCATCTTTATTTGAACCACTTCTGTTGTACCTTAACTACATTGGACTGCAAAGAAAAAGGGTCAGAAAATCTTCAATATTCAAAAGTACCTGATTTAGGAAAAATACTATTAATTAATTCAAGCATTTATACTATAAAAGTTTGTGTGGTGGATCTATGTAATTGTATGTATGTTTGTTACTTGTTATTTTGATGAAACTTTACAATATTATTGTTTACTGAATGACAGTGACAAGTTACAAACTGAATCTTACGCGGGCGAATTCGTGGGCAAAAGCTAGTTTTTTTAAACGTAAATTAAATGAAAATGCTTACTTTGGGGCTAGCTGGCGCTGTGTGAAATTGGCCAAAGATTTTTTTTATGCTACACAAGGCAGGTATTTGACCGCAAGGTATTATTTATTTATTTAGTTTTTCCGGTCAGGCTAGGTCATGTACTTTTGAAGGTGTACAGTTTGGTCGCTGAGTACGTAGAATTTTGTCCAATGACCCCAAGCTACCCATCCTTATCACTCGCGCGTAATTATATTGCTGTCGTGAAAAAAACAAAGTTCTACGTGCTCGGAGACCGGGCTTTAGTACATTTTCTAACCGACCCATTTTCTTTGAGGTCCAGTGTAGAAAGAAAAGACCATGGGACATAGAAAGAAATCGTTATTTTTGTTCTTTACTTTGCATCATTTGTGCGCTTTCGGTCAAGAGTCCACAACTGGATTGTCTTTCTCTTATTCCAACACTGTTGACGATAAAAGTATGGGTAAGTAGGACCAACTGAGTTTGTTGCGGCGCTTCTTCTCAGCACTTGCCAAATGTTGGTCTCGAAGCACTGGTAGGGTAAAAAGATTATTATATGAGACATGTAGAGGCTCCTTAAGAGCAAAAATGACGATTTGTAAGAACTATTTATTAGTCTAAACAAATAAAGAAATTTTGACTTTGACTTTGACATCAAATATACTGATAGTAAATTTTGAGACTGCAAAGATAGTGTAGAATAACAGATTATAAAAAAAAATAAAACCGACTCCAAAAAACCTACACTAAAACGTAGAAAAATAATTACTAATTACCTACTTATTTATTAGGACTAATTATTAATATTTATGTAGGTATAACATGATTGATACTTCTGGAGTCGGTGCCTAGATTATGAAACATGTAAAGTTTGCCTGCACCGACTCCAAAAGTATCAATCATGGTATACCTACATAAATATTAATAATTAGTCCTAATAAATAAGTAGGTAATTAGTAATTATTTTTCTACGTTTTAGTGTAGGTTTTTTGGAGTCGGTTTTATTTTTTTTATAAAATTTTACTTATTTCTTGCTTTTTAGTTAACTAATTATTACCTTGATGTTACCACTGAAGGTAGGCAGTACACTGAGATATTGCGTATAAAAAAGTTCATCCCCAATTTTCCACCCTTGGGGGTGAAATATTTTCCTCAAATTCGCATGAAACCACCCTTTTGATATTACCTATTCAACAAAAAAATAAAAGTTCAAATTGGTTTATAATCGGCGGAGATATTGCGTATAAAAAAGTTCATCCCCAATTTTCCACCCTTGGGGGTTGTTTTTTTTATTATTAAATTTAAATGGGACCACCCTTGAGGTATTACCTATACGCCGAAAAAAGATTTGTTCAAATCGGTTCATAATTGGCGGAGTTATCGCGTAACAAACATAGAAAAAAAAAAAAAAAACCTCCTCCTTTTTTGAAGTCGGTTGAAAAGTAGTAGTCTATTTCTATACAGAGTGATTTTGTAAACAGCATCCATTTTTTTATAATCTCTATAGAACAATTTAATACTTCTTTATCTTTATTATTTTTATTCGTGGTATTTTTCGCAAAAAAGAAATATTGAAAATCTAATTCGCGGGTGCCCATAAAATATCTTAAGTTTTAAATAAATAAATAAATAAATCTTTGGACAATTTCACACAGCGCCAGCTATAAAGGTTATAAAAACTTTATTGCACAATAAAATAGTACAAAAGGTGGACTTAATGCTATTTAAGCATTCTCAGCCATTAGGTTAAGGCATGCCTTAGCCGATAATAATTTCGTATTTTTCTATGAATGAATTTTGTTTTCTTTACGTAAATCTGGGTCGCTCCTAAAAATTTGGATACTGATTGCAAATTCACCCTGTATACTGTATGTATACTTATACAATGATTTTTATTTTTGTTTTTACAGGAAAAAGCACTTTAGCACCGTTCTATGTGGAGCAAACAAACATGCCAGAATCTGATTTCGATGACGCATTACACGTATACCCTAATGCTGCGTACTCGACGGTCTCTTACTCCTACGTCAACGACCAATACTTGAACTGGTTCCAACCAGATAGCAAGTATACCTGCTACGATCACTATGTCAAGTGTCTTCTGAGTCAGTAAGTCAACTGCTTTTTTGTAGTCATCATTATCATCATTTCAGCCAGGACGTCCACTGCTGAACAACTGGTCTCCCCCAATGGTTTCCACAATGGCCGGCTGGTGGCGCGGTTGCCCGGTTGTAGTTAGTCTCAAGATTGATTGTCAAAAATCAAAATCAAAGTCAAAAATATTTATTCAGTTTAGACCACAAGTGGCACTTACTCGTACGAACGTCAAAATATAGTAAATAATAAAAAAAGAAAAGGTAACCCTTATGGGGCACTTTACATGTCTCCTTATCTTTTGGGCCCTACCAAAACCTAGCCCTACCTTGAGGTTTTGTAAAACAACGCTCATCTCAGGGATGGTAGTATACACGACACATCAGGAAATTATGGTATTTACGCGAGCGAGCTATCGGTCATTCACCCCACTCTCTGGTACTCGGTGGTATAGCGGGGTATGCGGGGGTGAGGCGGGCGGTAACAAGCGAGCATTCCTGATGGATCAGTAGGCCTAAGATGCGCGCCGTGACAACTTTTATCGACGTCAAAATGTATGTGCAAATTCGATAAATTGGCGTGATAAACGCTTATCGCGGCGCGCATCCGGCGCATTTTAGGCATACAGGAATGCGATCGGTAAGCTTTCAGTGCCACGTATACCGAGCGTGCTGATGTCGTGCCGCTGCCGCACCCACAACTCTGTGACGGGTCTGGGTGTTACTATGTATAATATGTATGTATTTACAAAAAAAAAGTACCTATTTAAGTATGTTTATATCCGTTGTTTAGTGCCCGTAGTACACACTTTGCTTAGTTTGGGTCTAGAAGCGTAGTGTAAAATGTCCAAGAATATTTATTATTTATTTATTTATTTATTATTTACTAGCGGCCGCCGGCGACTTCGTACGCGTGGATCCCGTTTTACCCCCTTCATCTATCTTACGCGGTTTAGATTTTTTAATACAAATGTTTTTTCCCGCTAACTCCCGTTCCCGAGGGAATTTTGCAATATCCTGTTGTAACTAAGCTTTAAGGTTACTAAGACACCTACATGCCAAATTTCAAGCGTCTAACTTAAGCGATTTAGATTTTTCATACAAAAAGATTTTCCCGCTAATTCCCGTTCCCGTGGGAATTCCTATGTATACTATAACCTGCCCAGGAGTATGAAAAATAATTGTACCAAGTTTCGTTAAAATCCGTAGAGCAGTTTTTGTTTCTATAAGGAACATACAGACAGAAAGACACAAAAATTTTACTGATTGCACTTTTGGCATCAGTATCGATCACTAATCAATCACCCCCTGATAGTTACTTTGAAAATATATTTCATGTACAGAATTGACCTCTCTACAGATTTATTATAAGTATAGATTAAAGTCAGAAAACGGCCTAAGTGCGAGGAAGAGTCGCATTCCAGCTAGTTCCGCAGTTCAGCTCGATCGGCTAGTAAGATTTCTTCTAAAACTGATTCACTTTACGAATTTTCAGAACGATTCGTCATCCAGTATGTGCCATGCACCGGCCAACCAATGATTTTTATGCATTTAAGAATCTGCCATCGGTTTGTGATATGTATTGGTACAATTGTAAGCGAGGATTCAGTAAGTAATTACCACATTTCTGATTAAATCCGAAGACTGAGTTGCACCATCTTACTTTGACTTTGACAAATTACGTCAAAAATCTGTCAAACTCCATACAAAAAGCACCGGTTATTGTTTCTGTTACGGTTATAATAAGGTGGTGCAACCCAGCCTTGTAGAATTTTGTCTTTGTAGAATCGTAGAATTCCTTGTATATATAATTTTTGTTTTGTCGGCTTGTAGAATTTTGTCGGGCTGTTAACAATGGGTATTAATAATTTTAATTCTTAAATAAAAGACACATACTCGTAGTACCTACCTAAATGTTTAAGTGTGATCACACATACAAGTATCTACACGCTTAAGAATTTAATATCACGACCAAACGGCGACGGTAAAAGGTGAGTAAAAATGATATTGCTGCAAAAAGAGTGATTCTGGAGTCGCTCGAATTAATACTAACCAAATGAAATAATTAATCACGGGTATTTCCCCCTCATTTTTTTTTAAAGTTAATTAGTGTTTTGTAATTGTCCCATTCCGAAGTAGCANTTTTTACTTTACTTTACTATTGTAACAAAGACTTATGTGTGACTTTTTGGCTACTTTGGGTGTCATGAACTATTCGATGCTGACTGTACATGTTTAGTGTTTTCAGACTTTCCAGACTGGCCTAGAACAATCATTTGGAATAATAAATATTATTCCTGGCTGGGAACAGTAATAAATTAGTTTTATTCTGGTTCTCTCGGCCTTCTGCAATGTAATATTTCAGCCTAGAATTGCCTGAAAACAAAGTGAAACGTTTTTGTTTATCATACTTATAACTCTAGTTAATGCCACATTGCCAAAATAAGCTACATTTTTATTTAAATAAAAATACACTTCGTACGCGTGAAAATATATAATAATATTTCACGTTTTTGTAACACTTTTCTTTACTGCTCCGCCCCCATTGGCTTTTTGGTGATGTTATAAGCCTAAAACAATCCTTCATAAATGGGCTATCTAACACAAAAATAGTTTTTCAAATCGGACAAGTAGTTCCTGAGATTAGCGCGTTCTACCAAACAAACAAAAAAAATCTTCAACTTTATAATATTATAAGTATAGATATTTTTTTTTCTCCTTAAAGCTTTGTAGTAGGAAGTGATTATAAAGTACGAAGATACTTCAAACATACTAGTTTATAAAAATATAAATAGTATAAATGAAATTTTAAAATTGACTCCTGTATTCACAAAAATTACTTAGAGGTCTCTCAGTGCGCTCAGGGTCACACACGAACTAATCACAGAGCTCTATTCAACGCTGTGCATTCGATTTTCTCCTTCACTTAACCGATTGAGTCCCAGACGGCATTAATTAATGTCATAACAATTGATTATTTATTGTGTCTAGATTCGCGGAGCTTGAAGGATTAAGCAAGCATCGTTTGTGAATTACAGCCGTTAGTTTCCATGTCATTATTTTTCCGTGGAACTCTAAAAGCTACTGAAATAAGTTTCAAAAAGCTCTCTCAAAAGGTCGGCCAAGTGCGCGTCGGCTTCTAAACATCTGTACACAGATGTTTAGAAGTTGTTTCGCATAATTTTATTGCTACGTGTTTTAGTTTACTAGTTCACTTAGATTTGGCCTTCTACATAATATTATAACATCACTAGCGGCCGCCCGCGACTTCGTACGCGTGGATCCCGTTTTACCCCCTTAGGGGTGGAGTTTCATAAAATCCCTTCTTAGTGAGTACCTACGTTCTAAAAGGAACCCCCATGCAAAATTTGAGACTCCTAGGACTTGTAATTTCTGAGATTTCGTGATAAGTGAGTGAGTCAGATATAGATTTTGCAGTATGGGATATATACTTAATTTTGTACTTACACATACTTATAAATTTGGAGGTCTTTTTTATCACAATTGTTAGGGATTTTTCCACAGAGACACCGTTTTTTGCAGGATTCCCTTTAGTAGGTGTGTTTTAATTCATACGAACATCCCGTTCCGATCCGTTCGAATTTGGAATTCGAATTTCAAACACACTTGTGGGTTCTCACGTCCGTCCAGTTTTGCGGTATACCTACTGCATCTCCGGATCCTGCAAAACTGGATTCTTCGAAAAGGCTTATTTTGTCTACACGCTCAAATACATTCAGCATTGGTGCAAGCATTTCTGGATGTCAATTAGTAGCTGTCAGTTAAATTGGCAAGTAATCAAGCAGATTGACACTTAATGTCAGACAATGACACATCATGCTTTACATTATTACTGCAAATAGCACCTTATTTACAACTCGATAAAATGCCTTATTGGTTGACTTAACGTGCTTAAAATTTTTGGTAGGGACTACGCTACAGCACATCAAGATGAATAGGTACTGTGGGGCCGTACGTAGTTGTATTAGTTAAGACACATTTTGCAACGAAAAAGTGTGGGCTGATGTGCTGTCAACTATACCTACCATAAAGTTATGTATAAATAAAGCCATGATTTCTTCCTGGAATTCGAGTACCTGAATCCACAATTTCTTCTTGGAATTTGAGTATAATTAAGAGCCAAAGCACACAACACGTTGCGGCGTCGTCGCACCGCATAGATTTCACCGTATCGCTCGATTCGATCTTACATACATAGGTATACCTACATTATGTAAGACGCAGCGACACCGCTCCGGCGTCACACCGCGCGCCGCAACGCATCGTGTGCTATGGCTCTTACCTACCGCACCTTCTGTTCTTGCCACAATAATACTCTTTGAGCGATTTGGGCCCGGTCACCGGGCGATTTATTACCCTTTCAATTTAATTAAATTAAATCCAATTATTCGATACAAATCAGTCGGGCGACTTGCGCGGTCAATTAATTGATTGGAGATAGGTATTCGTGCTTTGCAAAATTCAATTAAAATTTTGTGCTATAATTGAACGTAAAAAAGCAATTTGCGGCCTTTGTTCTCTGCTGATGGGTGTCGGGTTGTTTTGGCATTAACGTAGGCAATAAAGTGTTCTTTTGTGTCATATCTGTACTTTGTTAGTTTGAAATTATGATGGCTTCTTAGATAATGGAGGCCATGTACCAGCAAGTGTAGCGTAGTTATGACGTCTACCTACAAGATGGACTGAGGCAGGACGCCTCAAACTAGCCAATCTGGGAATCATTGAAAAAATTGAAGGATTGGGGGTGGCCTAAGTTCACTAGTAGCTGTGCCTTAATAAATGATCATGACGAACATTCAAGCTAAATACTGGGTAGGCGACTTTTCACTGTCATATTGCAGACAGTTTAACTTTCCCCCGGGACAAACTTGACCTTCACTGGTTGGGTTTTTATTGGCGGTCAAGCTTTAGATCCTGAGTACACAGGAGTTGCAGCGGTGGGAACGAGAGGTGGGAATAATCCCGTTGTCATATTGCAGCACAGTGACCTAATTACAACGTCAGGCATCGGGGCGAATGTTTGTCCGCTCAATGGAGCCCGCGATCGTTCAATTAGTGGGCAGTCGGCGCGGGAGCTGCTTATGTAAATGCCGCGACAGGTGCGCGCCTACCACTCTCGAGGTTAGGGCTGCCAGAATGAATAAAGTCTATTCAATTGTTTTTTTAATGTATTTATCCAGAGCTGAATGGCGTCTATTGGCCGTACACATTTGTATTATTACTAGCTGTGGGTAACTATCACCTCGTAGGGGTATGAAAAAACAAAGCCATTTCGGAGGAGAATTTTAAAAAAAAACACTGTGACATGAGAATTTGAAATAATTTTCTTCTATTTGTCTCAATTTTTCTTCAAATAAGTATGTCCCATGGTATTAACAATGTAATGTCGTACATCGTATTATAATGTATGCGGTTTAAAATAGTGGGTTGATTTTTCAAAAAGACTCATGCATTGCATGTTATAATAAACTTGAGCGCGCAAAAGCTTAATATCTTTCCTTTGATAAAAATGAAGTCGTTCCATCAAAGAGATGATATAAAGTTTTAAAAAACCGTAATCTCCTATGTGACTTATCTATGTTGAGAATAATGATTAAAAAAACGTAACGGAAGACGTAGTGTGGGCAAGCACTCCACTAGGTGAACCGACGATCTGGTGAATGTCGCGGGAAGTACCTGGTTGTGGGCATCGCAGGACCGGTCGTAATGGAAATCCTTGGGAGAGGCCTTTGTCACAGCGGACGTCATTTGGCTGAAACAAAAACGTAAATTGAAACAAAATATAAAAGCTGGATACAGGCAGAGTAAATACAAATGAGTAGGTCATCTTCATAGAAACGCATCGAGCGCGGTTTGTATGTGAGCGCGCCAACACGTATGCGGCGCGCACGAACACACTGACAAAATTCAGCGCAACCACCGCTAATCCCCGCTAAATTTTTACAGCGATTTCTACCTACTCATTTGTATAGCGATAAATGCCATATTGATAAATCGTATCTCAAAGACGATCCCCAAAATATGTGTTTACGAGATATATTCCCGAATCACATTCTGGAAAAACCGGATCAGTAGCTTTCGTACGAGATATTACGCGTCCCTTCCCAGTGTATACTCGAGTAAACACATGCCTATTAGTAAAAGTGAATGGTACTTGTTAGAGTTTGACATGCCTAATTGCCTATACAGGGTGGAAACGATAAGTGATCTCACTCGATTATTTCTAAACTATACAAGATAATATCAAAAAACTAGTTACTGATCCTGAAAGTGCTTCATGAGCTCTATCAAATGGTATTAATAATAGGTTTCTGAATAAACTGGTTCTATCCGAAAATTCAATGTTTCCAGCTTCCATACATTTGGTAAAGTCACATTATTTTAAAAACTACACATGATATCGTAAAACTAATTACTGATTCTAAAAGTGCTTTACAAGCTCTATCCAATGGTATCAATATTAGGTTACAGAATAAACGGGATCTATCAAAAAATTCAATGTTCCCGTCTTCCATACATTTAGTACTACCACAGTCATGACACTCATCTCTTGACAATATTATAGCAAGTAAAGCCTAAAACTAATGTTTTCCATGAATAATTTTAAAGAAGAATACAATTTACGAGTTTATTTTAAGAGTTTATTATTCAATAAAAAAACACACTTCCAATATTGTGTGTCTGGCATACATTTAGTATGGAAGCTGGAAACATTGAATTTTCAGATAGATCCAGTTTATTCTGTAACCTATTATTGGTACCGTTTGAAAGAGCTCATGAAGCACTTTCAGGATCAGTAACCAGTTTTTCAATATCTTTTATAGTTAAGAAATAATCGAGTGAGATCACTTAACGTTTCCACCCTGTATATGTTTAAGTTTATTTTGTTAGCTTTGTTTCAATTGAATCTTTCTGTTAATGATCGATTTTGATGTGAATTAGTTTTTAATTTTACTTAAGTCTATTCACTCAATATCATTTGATCAATGAAGCTGTGTCATAGATAGAATTAAAGCTTTTTATCATTAACTTATATTTATAATAATATGGAAACTCATCCCTCCTCTTTTATCCTAAAAATACATGACCTAACTTTGTCAGTAAATTTTTTCTTTCAAATAGTATAGGTAGTGTAACTTAATTTATGCCTGTAACTAAAACTCATAATAAGCTACCGTTTAGCTTAAAAATATGTTTTTGACTCAAATCATTTGAGTTTTCAAAGAAGTTTTTTTTTAATTTAGTACAATTTCAATGTCGCATTTTTGAAATTGTACTTAATTTAAAAAAAAACTTCTATTATCTTTTGACAGCCCTGTACAAAGCACTTGTCCCCGCTGATCTGCATAAGTTTCTAGTAGTTGGAGCTTCTATTTTGTGGTGCTGATTTCTCGTTTTGTACGGCAGCACAACAAATTACACACTGTGGCACCTTATTTAGTTGAAATAGGGTTGATTTTGGAACAGAAATGTGTAGTTAGATGAGCGTTGACAGGCCTACAGAAACGCAATGCAGGTACACAGATTTATTTAATCATTTTACAAATAGACTCCTTTTTGAAATATTTTTTTTTCTAATATCAGATAATGACAAAATTGGAATTCAAGTCATATTGAAATTTAAAGGAAATCCGCTTTCTATTTTCTATCTCTATCTACCTATTTCAGGTACTAGTCCCTCAAACTTTGAGTTACAAATCCCTGTATTAGTCTAGTTTATTTTAAGGACCGGAATTGTGAAGGGTTGAAAGCGGTTCAGAAACGGTACAGCGACAGGTCTTTAAACCTCAGGTTGTAGAAATCAACATAATTACTGTTTTAGTTCAAAATGTAAATTTTTACTTACATTTCAAGACATTATCAGGTATTACATACTCGTACATAATACACAAAAGTGAAGAATAATCTTTTTGAGGTTCTTAATTTATTTACCTTGTTATTTTGCTGTATCTCTACTAATTAGGAACAATAATTATAAATAATAAATAAATATTCTTGGACATATTTTAACACTGCCCCTCTAGTCCCAAACTAAGCAAAGCTTGTACCTACTATGGGTTACTAGACGATAGATATAATCATACTGAAATATTTTTTTTGTAAATACATATATATGTTACGGTCAATGTGATAAATTGAAAATTATTAATAATAACCGGTTATTATGAATAATTACCGACAGTCGCGGTAAAAGTGATAAATTAATCACATTTAACAGTGATTACTTAATAATTCAACCTTAGTACTATCAAATTTCATAAATGAGAACAACATCTTGTGTACGTGCTCGTGTACAGCCAAACGGCCTATACATAATGTTTTGATTTAAAGCGAAAAATAGGTTAGGGTGCGGCGGGGGTGGCCCTTGGGCCACCCCTAAGCCGCCTATTTAGTTTTATACACACATAAATGACCTCATATTAATCACATTTACCAAATCATGCGGTAATTATTCATAATAACCGGCGATTATTCATAATTTTCACATTTATCACTTTGAGCGTAACATATACATAGAAATCACCAAGACCCGTCACAAAAATAAAATGATTAATTGATTTAAAATTTAACAAGCAAATATTATTAGAAGCGCGCATAAAGAAGATTTAACGTAGATAATAATTAATTATCCAATTTTATACGCGAACTTGATAGCAACAAAAATGATTGCACAGAGAAGGCCAACGTAAGTAGGCACTTTTTTAAGATTTAACTAGCGGCCGCCCGCGACTTCGTATGCGTGGATCCCGTTTTACCCCCTTAAGGGTGGAGTTTCGTTAAATCCTTTCGTAGCGGATAACATCTACCTGCATGCCAAATTTCAGCCCGATCCGTCCAGTGGTTTGGGCTGTGCGTTGATAGATCACTATGTCAGTCAGTCAGTCAGTTTTGAGACCTTTGAGTTTTATATATTTTATGATTAACTAAGTTAAAAATAGTATGAACCAACATAGCTTGTCTCAAACGGGTGATTTTTTGGCTCTTATCTCATACTCATTATTGAACGAAAATTTATGGTTAAACAAACTTACCTTAAGTGAAGTTTGACCGTAATTATACGAGTCGCTGCATCCGAAGAGATTTTCATATTTACCAGGTAGTCCACTTCTCATTGTACTAGGCANAAATATACTATTGGCAATTATTTTTTTCATATTTAGAATTAAATTAAAAAATAATGTCATAATTAGGCATTTTTTTCCTAAAATAATGATGATATTGATGCTTTTTTTTCCGTTCCTCTAAATCTGCCGGTGTGTGTAGTTTAGACATTGGCCTGAATCGACTGGATAGGTAGTCTTATTAAGTATGTGTTTTTTTTTTCGAAGAACACGGTAAGCCATTACAAAGTTAGTCAAGTAGATGCGAAGAAAACTACGGGTGAGTCAAAGATTGTATTTTTAGACGAGTTCAAAACTTGATTCATATTCAAGTCTAGTTTTTTGCCAATCATAGTCTAGGCTTGAATCAATTCTTGAGTATAGATTCTCAATTAGGCATAGTAGTTTTTAATACATACTGACTATTTTGGAAACTCTAGAATTTAAAATTTAATTTAGATTTGATCTTCGAGTAGTAGGTATTTAAAAATGCGCCATCCCAAACGTAGGTACTTATAAAGACTCTCCGCAGATTGCAGACTTTTATTCGGCCGATAGTTTGTTCGGTTTCCAATTTCTATCAGGAATCGCCCAAACTGATTAACAACGCGACCCAACTATCAGCCAACAACATGTCTGTTTTCTTCGGAGTACCTAAAACGATTATTCATAACTAGCTTTTGCCCGCGGCTTCACCTGCGTGAAATTTTATGTCACAAATCGGCACAAATTATAGCCTATATGTTAATCCGGGTTATAAACAATAATACTGAAAATTTTCATCAAAATCCGTTCAGTAGTTTTTGCGTGAAAGAGTAACAAACATACAGATATTCTGACATCCAAACTTTCGCATTTATAATATTAGTAGGATGATACAATTATTTATGTAGCAACAAAGTTCACTTTTATCCCAACAAAAACATTTTCGAATAATGATTACTGTTAATTATTTACCAAACAGGAAGTGCTCGTACCTTACAAAAACATTGACGTCCAATTTTCCCTAATGATTGCGCATTATTTATGGGGAAACTTCCTATTTCTAGGGAAAACTTTCCCTGGTAAAATAATATGTATCACGAATTTTGTGCAAAAATGTTGATAAGTATTGTTAAAATAATTACTTAGTAGGAGCTGACTTAAGTGTGTGGAGAATTTACCGGAAGTCGTCAATTTGATACTTATTTTCATGTAGGTAAATTGAGACAATTTTCGAAAATTCTCAGTCGTAAATACAAATTGACATTTTAAACGTCAAAAGTCTGTCAAACTCCATACAAAAACACCGGTTAAAGTTAAGGTTACGGTTAGTTAAGATGGTGCAACTGTGGCTACGAACCTTTGCTTACTTCAGTCGTGTCGTGCCGTGAGAATCCAGCTGCAAAACTTGCCTAATACAGTACACTGCCCAAAATTGAAAACCTTCGGCGATTGGTGCCGCGGGACCTACACTACGACAATAGGTTCGGAATTATATCCCAATTCCCAAATATTGGATGCAATCACACCGGACCGTAATGTTCGGCTCTGAGTTGAACTACAGACGTTACAAATGGTGAAAGGTGTGCTGAGAAGGTACTCCACTCCGATTGCCTTGGCAGCACATCTCAAGTTTAATTCTGGGGTAGACAATATATAAAAGATATGTTTTAAATTAAATGAGAAATAAATCTAGAATACTTCACGTCATATTCTTGCCAAATCTCTTCTTACGGTAAAATATTTATTCCGGTGTGTCACTACCAGAATCACCACATCGTCAATCCATAGAACTGATAGATTCAAGTGGTCGCCTCGACAACTGTTCTGTCCCAATGGCCATCAGTTCTGCGCGCTATGTGCCCAACTTAGCTACATAAAGTTGACAATTTTATGGGCCGTGGTTACTATGGTTTTCAATTGAATCTCGTTAATTCTCTAGCTATTAAAGACAAGTTTGTTACACCACGGTGTAAGCGGCGGTCGTCTGCATTGCATTAAGTTGTTTACACGCTGCGCAGGCTTGTCCCGGCTCGCAGTGTGCAGTGTGGACAAACCACGGTGTAAGTAATGGCCCACACAGAACCCGTGTTTGTTTTAGTTATGGACGGACTGGAATACTGGAATCAGGTGGATATAACAGAATATTCACTGTAATTAAGTATTGTAGTTTATTTATAACTAGCGGCCGCCCGCGACTTCGTGCGCTTTATCCCGTTTTATCCCCTTAGGGGTGGAGTTTCATAAAATCCTTTCTTAGCGGATGCCTACGTCATAACATCTACCTGCATGCCAAATTTCAGCCCGATCCGTCCAGTGGTTTGGGCTGTGCGTTGATAGATCACTATGTCAGTTAGTCAGTCACCTTATATGTATAAGCCGTATATATTTAGATGTTCTGTGATGTTACAGAATTATGTGGTTGAATACTCGTAACATGAAACAATTTATAACCAAAATATCTAAAAAAGAATTTTGTTGAGTTCCGAAAACCTGTTTATGTTCAAGTATGTAAAAAGTAAAGTTATATTTTTGTTTACTTTGAAGATAAATTAATTCTGAGAAATAGAGTTCATTTAATATACTTACACAAGTTCTGTGAATGACTCTATCATAATTCTGAATACTGGTTTATTTTCTGTAAAAACATATTTTTGTTTGCTTTGAAATTAATTGAACTCTTGGAAATACCTATGTTAAACCATTGTGTAACTGTAAAACTTTGTGTGTTCTTTGAAAGAAAGAAACATTTATTACTATGAATATCACTTAGTTAAGGACAAAGAAGGTATACGAAAATAAAATAAAAAAGACAGAAATAGCACAAAATATTGACTTAACTTTGATGATGGTGAATTGGTGACTCGTTATGTTTTGACTCGAAGTTTTTGTTGTGTACCCTCTGACATTATTTTAATTTTTGTTTACGTTAATACCTTGGTTTCGTTTGTAATAGTTGTACACTCATTACGTTTAAATTATTTTAATTGAAATGTTTCTCAGGAGATAAAGTTCTTAAACCGTAATTTAATCAGACCTGATTTAACCACAAATAAAAGAAAATAAAATCTAGCGAAAATTTGTGACAAATAGCGAATCAAGGAAGAATTATATCTTTACTGCTAATAATGTAATCCAATCTATGAGCATAAGACAGTGATACTCGTATACCTACGAAGATGGAACTACATACTATGAGTAAAATTGCCCTATATTTTATAAAATGGCTACTCTGTTACAGCAAATGTTAAAAACTTAAAGAATTAAAAAACACGCTTGTAGATTATATCACCCACCAATCTAAAATACGAGTTAGAATCTTATAAATGATTACGAGTTATAAATACCATCGATTCAAATTGTATACGAACATTTCCCACGACAATTTCAGGAAATCTTACGATAAATTAATTTCTATCCACCGACTAGATGGATCATACAAACAAGAAGGAAGGATTCCTGATAAATCCAATACAAACATCTGAGGGTACTCGTCTTATTGTTTTGCTTTCCGGCAATTCGTGTCGCGGGTAAGCAAGATGAATCAAGGAGGCCACGCACTGGGCGAGAAAAACTCGACTTTTATAAAGCATCTGTTTTTTATAACTTTAACTTTCTTGAAGGATATTTTATATCCAAAGGGAAATTAAATGAAATGAATTTCAAAACATCTTTTAAGATTTCAGTCAATGAAATGTCAAAAAATGCAAAGATACGACACGCAAGGAGCTCTACCAAAACGCTTCTAACTAAACATAGTCCTATAGCGAGTGCAAAAAAGAACGCGGGAAAAAGTTACCTATTATTCAGTAGGTAGGACATTAATTTTAAAGCTACTTCTGTAATGTCAACTATCATAAAGCTAAGTATAAGCGTGACCCCAAGTGTGTGTCTAATAGACCCGTGAGTTTACGCAAATAATTTAGTTTAACGTAAATAGACCTTGCTACATTTTCCGGGATCTTAGTAGGCGTGGTGCGGGTTACCCCAAAATAACTCTAAATCTTGCCAGTGGCTACTAGGTCAAAGTATTTCATTAGGTATAGGTACATTACTAATTTAAATTAAATTATACCAGCAGCCGCCCACGACTTTGTACGCGTGGATCCTGTTTTACCCCCTTAGGGGTTGAATTTTGTAAAACCCTGTTCTAAAAGGAACGCCCATGCAAAATTTGAGACTCCTAGCACTTGTATAGTTCAGTTAGATTTCGTGATGAGTGAGTCAGTCAGTGACCTTTCGCTTTTTAATATAGAAGATTTTAAACGCCGCGATGTTCCACACCAGTGCGTGACTTCTTAGTCCTTGGCGTTTTATAAACACCATCAATCAGACGCATGACAGAGCAATCGCGAACGGATTGCGGCGGCAAATTGAATGGCGACGACATCTTATTACTACTTTTGTTGATTCCCGCGTCATCGGGAAGAGCAATCAAAATATGGGGCACAATACGAGTACCTACGTATCGCTCTACGTCATTGTTCATATCAATTCTTTTAAAGAGAGTAACATGACGAATCAGCGGTGTCTAACATCAAAGTTTCTTTAACATTGTATACTTAGTCACATACAAATTTGAGAACTTCTTAAATTAAACGTTACTTTTCGCTTGCATTTTAGAAATATTACACATTAGTTGTCTGCTTGTAAATAAAGAAATCGTTTAGGATAACTCTTAAACTTCTTGAAAGTTAAGTACCTACCTATCTAAAAAATAAATACTTCATACCATCCGAAAAACATAATATTTAGTCTTGGGATAGCTACAGCGTTAAAAGCTTTCAAGGTTCAATTGAGCGAGAAGAATAAGATTTTTCTCAAATATCATTTAAAATTGCCAGATTCGAAAGCATCGAATGACATTTTCTGATCCAAGCAAATAGCCCATTAGAACAGAGGATAGTTACGTTTGTACCCTTCCTATGCAATGACCTTAAATATTACACAACTAAGCAGGTTTCCAAAATCTTCTCTGGAACATTCCTTGGGTTTATGTCACAAAATAGGCACATAGTTATCTCGCGTAAGCTTTGAAATTTAGGCTGTGGTTTGACTGCGAGCGGTTTAAGCTTCCGACTGCAGTCTACCGCAAGCGCTGAAATAACTTGATGCCTACCTGAGTTATTCTTACAACGTTAAACGTTTAATAATCTAATTTGAAAATATTTCAGTGATTAAGGCTGGGTTACACCACCCACCTTTGACCGTAACTTTGACGATAACCGGTGCTTTTTGTATGGACGTTTGTCAAAGTTAAAGTAAGATGGTGCAACCCAGCCTTAGACTTTTTAATTTTACTTGCTTGCTACCCATTTTAAAGTTTATGTTTTCAGTACTGGGTACAAAAACAATAAAAAAACTTAACTTTTTTCAAATCAGTTGAGAAAACTAAGAAGCTGAAGGCACAAATATGTTATAGAACCTCATTGGTGGGCTGAGTTTTTGTTTCACTTAATGCCGACTAGTGCTGGAAAAGGCACAGATTTCCACAACGACCGGTCCTGTGCTGCCCTTATCCAGGTTATTTCCCAAATCGTCAATCCACCTAGTGGGAGGTCTGTGTACACTACGTTTTCTGTTCCGTGATCGCCACTCGAGAACTTGATGGGTTGTGTATCTAATCTATGTATCTATCAGCCTTTAGGGGGTTCGCCTTCGAACATAGGCCTCTTCCACCCTCCACCGACTTCTGTCCCTGGCCACTTGCATCCAGTTTACTCCAGCCTGCTGCCGGATGTCGTCTGTCCGCCGTTTAGGCGGTCTTCTCCTGCCGCGGGTGTTGTTTCGGGGTCTCCACTCCAGGGTCTTTCTGGCCCAGCGATCTTGGTTCATCCGTGCAATGTGCCCTGCCCATCTCCATTTACGGCTCTCAATCTCTTCCACCACGTCGCTGACCCCCGTCTTTCTGTGCATCCAATATTTTTTTAAAGAAGCATCGCATCTTGCAAGCCCCGGCTCTATCCCAAGGAATACCTCCCGGCGCCATATTTTGCGGAAATGTGTAAACTTGTGCGGATCCCGCGATAGTTGGGGACAATGGCGGTGATTGCGAGGGATTAATTAATTCGCGGGCAGGCTGCTTTATGGCCGGGACGACTTTGTCGCCAGTTCGCGCGATTATAGGTGGCTGCGATCTTTGGAAGTATTACGGGGTTTCTTTCATCACCATCATCATCATTTCAGCCTTTATATTCAGGCCTTCCTGGGAACCCTGGAAGAGGAGAGCGTGTCTACATCTTAAAGGCCGGCAACGCCGGTAACGCCCCTGGGACTGCGGGTGTCTATGGGCGACGGTAATCACTTACCATCAGGTGAACCGTCTGCTCGTTTGCGTCCTGTCACACAAAAAAATACATGCATCCAGCGCCTTTATGAAAACGAAGCGTGGGACGTCCACCCACAAGGTGAACGACGACCTCGTAAAGGTAGCAGGAAGTGTTTCTTTGGGCGCCTTCAAATCAAGCCACGATAGCCGAACGGTGGAGGGGTCGGACTGGCCGACTTGTGATCCCGGGGAACGTCCCGGTCCTCGCCGCCGCTTGACTATTGTGGTGAGCTCACTCGTGACAGAACGTTAGTACGAGGGGCTTTTAAAAAATTAGAGGCGTGAGAGCCAAAACATACGATGCGGCGCGATGTGACGCGGAGCAGTGTCGTTGCGTCGTCTTACATAGAAATAACTGTGGCATGTATGGGAGTGCGCACACTACGCCGATTCGATTTGGCCGATTCTTCATACAAAATAAAATCGGGTCCAACTATCGGCCAACTAAAAATCAACGGTGTGCGCCTACTCTTAAGGTTTCAGTTTAAGGTTTTAACATAACAGTAATTTCAATTTTTCACATCCATAGCGATTGGTATGAAAAAGGCATGTTTATCGTAAAATAGGGATACAAGCCTGCGATATCCACGATGAAATTTTAATAATAGTAAGCACCAAAATAATTCCTTTTGTTATCCCGCTGGAATTAGTTTCAAGATTTCCAAGAATTTTCAGGAATTTTAATCAATATTCATAAAGCACAAAGCTTTAAAGAAAATAAATAAAGGGCCTTTGCTATGATTAGTTTCTCGTGCCCTTAAATAACTAATTGTGCCTGAAATTAAGCAAATAATCTTTAGTCTTGAAAAGCTCGTCTTCTTACCTCCTACGAAGGCCTCCTTTAAGAGTACTTCCATAATTATTTATATTTTCCTTTCCCTTAAGGGTCCATATTAGACCTACCTACTAGGTAAAACCAGATCATTATTATCTCCTCCATTTTCGTGAGGTTCGACAAATGTTTGTCACTCTTTCACCCAAAAAGTACTATGACTATGTCTAAACGGATTTGGATAAAGCATAAGGGAGAGTCCGCTAATTTGGACCAGTTTTTTTCAATCCCATTTTACACATAGTTTTCTTTTGTTTTTGCCAATGTCCATGGTATATAATAAAAGATACATTATACAACTTACTATTTCATAAGTATTAATTAACATGATTGTTGTATATTTAGCACAAATCAACAAAGTACGAGTTCAGAGCTTCGGTCCAATTTAGCCAACCGGTTCGATAATTTGTACCACAGGGTTACTAAATTGGATTTCAATAAAGTTCAAGTCTTTAAAAAAACTATGGCAAAATATTATACGATACATTCTTATCAAATTAGGAAACGAAGAGGAACAGTAGTTAATAACATAGGCAATCGATATTGTTTTACACGTTATCACGATTTTGAGTACAAGTTTTGTAATTCCAATTATCGTAACGCACACTTGTACCTAATCTACTTTGCCAGTCTTTTGCTTTCATTTATTGTTAGTCAAACATAACTACGCTATTATAACTTCAAAATATGATTTACTAAAAAAAAATTCAAAATCCTTTTTTTGCAATACGGCGCGATTCCTCGCAGACTGCAGCTTGGCAGGCACTTTCGTTGGCGGAGCACTTACTTGCGGCCTTGATCCGGTCTCCTGATTCCCCAACAGGTAGCCATTATTATCCTCCAAATGTCGCGTCGTTCTAGACGACGTAATAACTGTGTATTCTATCGAAATGTTTACTTTTATGGTCATTTCACATTTAAACACACACGAAGCACACATTTATTCCAATTTAATTTAATTTAATTTAATTTTTGCGGCACGAACGAGAAATTTCGATGTTACGATGCCCGCACTATCGAAGCGAATGACGACTCGACGGTTGGAGGGGTGTGACGTAATCGTGCCCCACTACCGCCGGATATCGAGTCACAACAAGTACTTTTTTGTATTGTATGCTCTAAAATGTTCGATGCCTAGTACAATGAGAAGTGGACTACCTGGTAAATATGAAAATCTCGAGGATGCAGCGACGAAGTATAATGACATTCAAAGTAGAGCAGTTTCAGTTTA
Source organism: Ostrinia furnacalis (assembly GCF_004193835.3). NCBI lineage: Eukaryota > Metazoa > Arthropoda > Insecta > Lepidoptera > Crambidae > Ostrinia > Ostrinia furnacalis. The sequence continues at coordinate 779,275 of NW_021132518.1, forward strand.
CCTACTCGTAGTATACCTTTTAAAGAATCGGGAAATTCTTACTATTGTTTTTACTTGTGTATTTTATCTTTTTCAACAAAAACAAAAACATGACACAAATATTAATATTTCCTGGTTCTACATTTAATATCATAAAAAATCCGCGAATCCCACTTCAAAATAACAAACGTAATAAAAACACAATACAATCAAATCGCGAGTCCCTTAGCATCAGATCCCCGATTTATGTATTCCGTAAACCATTCGGAAAACATGAAGGGAAATCTCCCAAGAATACACCCCATGCCGTCTCCATAATTACTTCAAATATTAATATTCCTCGTGCGTACATTCCTTGGCACGCACTGCATGTTGTTAGGGTTTCCTCAATCTGTACTTACACATTATATAATTATTAATTATGTATAATTATTTGCGATCCTTCTGTTACAATGTTTACATCTCGTTATGGGCCCTTCTGAACTAGGTTCCTTAACACACATCAGGTGTGTTGCTAGTTAAATATAATTAGAACAGCGTAATTAATTGGGGAATTGTATTTAATTTTATATTAATTTATATAGATTAAAGAGATAACGCTAATGTAGTAATTAAGTAAGTACATACTTAATTGAAATTATTTTTTGTATTTAAATCAGTAATATTTTAAACTTTTATTTAGGTAAGCCTTTTAAGGTTTAAGAGCTCGTTGAACTGATTGCCGCTGAAAGAGAAAATTTACTCGATTGACGAAAGTATTTCCGCTTTTTACATCCAGCTTTTGGAGCTTTTCATGATAAATATTTAACCTTTGAGGTGCATCAAAAATCGCTTCAAAAGTGGCCTCAGTAAAGCGTCAGCTGTCAGTTTGTTTCAATTAATAAACGTAAAATAACCGGCAGCTAGTAAACATTAAATTATTACCTCGCTCCGTCACTGCCGCGGCCTTTGCTATGCCGTGGCCAAGCGAAAACAGCCAGAACATTACAGTTGAAATAAAATTCAATACTTAGGTCCTTTCTATGCACTACCCAAATACAGCTTGCCCTGCTTACAACTTGATACAGGAACAAAAGCAAAATAAAAAACTTAATCTTACAGACCACGCAAAATTGTATATGAGCACTGGTTCCCACCCAGTTACTTACGACATCTTGGCATAATTCAATTTCAATTTACATGAAAACTTCTACAGCTGAATTTGACCTAGAAAAATCAAGCATAAAGCTATCATACGAGTAGGTAGCATACGATTGTTTGCATGATATTTTCAGTATTTTTATCTCTAATCAAAATAGCCAGTAATGTTAAGATATTTACGAAGAATATGCCTATAGGTACAAAGAAGACTAGGTACCTGAGTTTGGCGCTTCGTAACCTTCTAACTTCCAAGGTATAAGACAAAAAATCAATGTGGCCATGATTTATAAGCTGCTGCTTTGCACTTAGAAGAAATAGAACCTTAACTTGGAAGTCCTTCTATGTTCTTCTGATTAATTTCGTTGTGGGTCCAATGACAATTTAACATTCTCCCTAAACAAACTTGGCCTTTACTAGTTTGGTTTTTATTGGCAGTCAAGCTGTAGATCCTGGCTACACAGGAGTTGCAGCGGTGGGAATAGTCCAGTAAGCTGCTTATTTATTTACATTGCCAAGTCTCAAATAAATATATGGAAATGAGTTTGCTGATGTCCCTGGTGTGTGTTTTCAACCTTTTACATAGCAAGGCTATAATTATGCAGAAATATTACAGATATTAATCAGGGTGGCCGCTATGGACGCCATCTAGCGCTCGTTTTATTAAACGGCTCGATTAATAACGTATGCCAGAATTCATTTTCATATTATCTGACCTAGTGAAGGATTTAATTCAATAGTGGGAACAAGGAAATGTGATCTGAGAACTGATATCCTTACAAAAACTATTCTAACGAACAACAAAGTCAAAACAGCAAGGTGACGGAGTTTTTTCAGTCACTTCTTCTCAGCACCAGCCCATAATGTTGTCCCGAAGTGACTACCACCGTAGTGCAAGCTGAATTTGGGGCGTGTAAAAGCGCTTTTTATAAGCCTACTTGCAAAAATAAATTAGCTTTGAAGAATTCTTTATGCAATGACAAATAAAATGTTATTCGTGGGATTCCGATGCATACTGCATTACAATGCATAGCGAAAAAAGTCTCAAGTAGCTATACCAATATAAGTAAAATTACGTTTTATTAAACTATCATGCCTGTTATTATGCTTTTGATATCAAATTAACATACTTCTTTAGAAATCGAGATTAGAACCTGAAACTCAGGTCATTCGTAAACCACAAGGCTTAACGGTCAACAATCTAGCAGTAGACCTAACAATTTTCTACTCATACAAGAGTTTAATTAAAGTTACACGCAACACAATCACAGCCAAGCTTTTTTAAAGTGTATAAAATACTCACTTGTTCAAGAAATCTTTCAATAACGAAATAAATTACGAATTCTTTGCCACTAAAACGCAGGCTTCCTTAGGAAGTGAACTTTTGTGCTCTATAAATCTACAATGTTGCTATATAGTAGCACGAAATGTTTAGATAAATGTTTGTACGTTGCTATCCCTGTAAATTATATTAATCTGTATAGGTAGGGCTTCATTTATAATCTAAATGACATAGATAAGTCGATCTAAACTTTGAAGCTCTCCTATTTTCTTCTTACAGTTGCAATGACGCATTAATTTTCCCCTGGCATTTAATGATCAAGTTTTAAGTGGGTGGTTAATATTAAATACATATACCAAACTGGCACCATTGTGATGAAACACATAGAAGAAAATTTCAGTTTTTACATGAAAATGGTCATTTTTACCTAACTTGCAACAGGAGTCACAGAAAAAGGCTAGTCCAAAACAAAGAAAGACAACCTTCCAGAAGTGTCTTTGATGTGCACCGCTTGATTCTACTTTATTCAATCGCCCTGCAGATTGATCTCACTCGATATGATATTGACTCGAATACATCGACTCGAAGATATTGACTCGAACGCTACCCTTCCACGCCGACTTGATTTTATTCCCACCGCTTTTGTATTTGTTTTGTGTATTGCTACAATTTTTGTGCGGTATTTTTATTTGTTTGTTTTCCCTTATTGCCTTAAAGAATGGTCGGCATGGTCGCGGGGTTCTGTATTGTTATTTGCTACCGTATAAGCCTAAATTCTTTCAGGAAGTAAACTTAGTTGCTCATGCATCTTGTTTTATTGATAACGAAAATATGAAAGTTCTGTGAAGTTCTCTATATTATATTATGTAAGATATTCTTCGTTTAGAGTGTTATATAACTGGTGTCAGACTTTTTAAACCACTTTAGATGTCTTACACATATTGCATTAAACCGAACACTTAGGCTGAGTGCCTGAGGATGGTGCACATCCTACTTTGACTTTAACAAACGTCAAAAATCTGTCAAGTTCCATACAAAATACACCGGTTAACGTTAGAGTTACGGTCAAAGTTAGGTGGTGCAACTCAACTTTAATGTAACCACAGTTAAACGATACTTTACGATACCAACATAATTTATATATTTAATTTTTACTTCAAACATAAGTATATCTTTACTACTTTGGAGAAATACAACGTCAAGTTTTGTGTCTTACCAAGTTATTGAACCCAAAAGAGAGTCTAAATCTTTAACCAATGAATGGTTAAGCGTGTACAGGTTTTCTTTTGTCGTTTTATTTTAGTCTGAAGATAATCTTAAAAGTCATTCTGATCCAAAGCGTATCTTACAAAGATTTTTTGCGGAAGCGTTCCTTAAATATTTGGCATTAAAAATTTCACAAAAAGGCGTAAAATTAGCCGCCTATTTAAAATGCTGAACAACAAAGCGAGTCGGCGAAGACGCTGGAAATAATAAGAAAAATGCGCATTACTGCAACGTGGAGCTAAAGTTGGACTAGAAGTGGCACAATATCAGAGCAGGCCTAGCTTCTATGGTTCGGAGTCCTAGAAAACCCCTAGTAACCTCCACTGGTGAGCATATTGAGTTCTCTACATGAAAAAATCGGAAGGCGCTGGACGCAGGCCGCTACCAACCGGGCAACATGGAAAGCATAGGGGGAGGCCTATGTTCAGCAGTGGACGTCCTATGGCTGAGATGATGATGATGATGACACGAAACAATGGCCTCCTGAGTCCTTGGTAAAGGTAGATATTAGTGGTCCAAGTGTGCAGGTAAAATGCAGCGTCATTATTACTCTCATTATGAAGTAACTTCTATCAAAAATAAGGCCAAAGTTTTAAAAATTAAGCCTAAAAACGAAGGACACTTGAACGCGACATGAATTTCATTCATTTTAAAAATACATATACATACATCACTACTGGGAGACTTAATTTATCTGACCTATAACTAAGTAAGCCACCAAATCTTCTAACTATGTACTCGTACCTATTATAATAAGGTACAAATCATAATAATCATAATCATTTATTTGCAATTAAACATGGTATACAGAGATGTTAGTACCTACACAGCACATTAAGCTTAACGCTAAAGTAACTCTGTCTGTCTGTCTGTCCTGCTTTCACGCCTATACCACTGAACCGATTTTGATGAAATTTGGCATAGAGATAGTTTAAGTCCCGTGAAAGGACAGAGGATAGTTTTTATCCCGGTTTTTGAAACAGGGACGCGCGCTATTAAGTTTTTCTGAGACAGACAAAATGCCACACGCGAGCGAAGCCGCGGTCGGCAAGCTATAATAATAAATAGTCTGATGTTCTATCAACAAAGTGTAGTATCGTTTCCATCAGCTCTATATCCACATTTATTTAAATATTTGCCGAGACAGCGTCGTAAGATTCTCGCCAGGGGTCGCCAGGGGCGACTGCAGTAACAGTTGCACTGGCCCTCGACCTCGTACGGGGTCTTAAATAAATAAATGCAACATGTTTGGGCAAAACTGTTGAGATACGAGGTCTTTGACGCCGCGTTTAAGATGTAAAACGGTTTAATTTGTATGAAGATTTTTGCTTTGTGATAGACGTTGTGTGGAATAAATTGATGTTATACGTGTTGTATATATGGGATTAGTTTTATTAGTAAGCTTTAGTTGAGTATAAATATATATAAAAATAAATAAATAAATAAAAGGTATTTATTTCAGGCATAGCCCATAAAAGTGTTATATATACCTACATCTGAATAATAATTTATTGGGGTGATCTGCGATTATTATAGGACATTTTGAAGTGTTTAGTTACCACCTAGAGGTGTACTGTAATTGAGATAATATTAGAGTGCGAGTAAAGTTTGGTATAGAAAAATATTACGCATGGTGACATCTACAAATTAATCTGTCGTGTTGTAGACACTGTGTGTACATCAAGCTAAATACTGTGCCACATTTCTTTAGGTGTTATTATTTTACGATAAGTGCTAGCCTGTCAAATACCTACTAGATAATTGATAAAACTTTAGACACAAATGAAATATAATTTCATTTTAATTGTTTCAGGTGAGCGTCCAAGCTTGTCACACATCTACCCCTACGGGTATCGACCCCTCAATCGCTAGTATATGACACAACAGACCATCAGGTAGGTCGTCTTTTATTAATCATTTCCAGTAGACCTACTGCCGTGAAGGAAAGTTCTGGAAGTAGTGAGAGCCGGAGGCGTGCAAACTTAACACTTGCAGGGTGTGGCTTAACGGGTTTTATAAAAACAAGCGCGAGTCCCACTCGCGCACCGAGGGTTCCGTAGAAACTTGTGTATAAATAGTTGATTCTTTTCGAGAAAATAACAGCAAAAAGTCACTTGTTTGTATCCCATACAACAAAAGATCGTAACTGAGTTAAAAATGACCCGAAATGCATTTTTCCATACTTTAAATTTTCTTTAGATGTTGCTCCTGTATTTATAATGTTACACCATTTCATATTTGGACCCACAATATGTAATTAATTTTGTTCAAAATAAACAGTGCAACTTTGTACTACAGATCATGATGAAAGGTTAATGTACAAAACCCGCTACAGGCAGATTAAAACAGACTGACAGCGAAGGCATATTATTAGGGTTTTTTGTTGGTCCTAGTTGGATGCGGAACCCTAAAAACTGCAGAGATTAAAGAAAATACTGCAAAAAGTATGCTTTGACTCGGTCAGAGATAAAAAGTTGTTTGTTTCCGTGCTAAAAGTAAGTGATTTTAAGACATACTTGAATTTACGAGTATACTACAACTGAGAAAGTTTGCGAGGATTAATTTTTCTTACTCCTTAAGAACTGCTGGATGGATTTTTATAAAACTTTACTACCTACCTAACTTAAAAGATCAATTTTCATTTATAGTGATATACAGGGTGTTAGGTAAATGGGTATATGAGCCGAGACTAGCCTATGTTAACATGGGCATATAAATGGTATGGTGAAGTCAGAAATTTGATATCATCATTTTGTTTTTTTTTATTTTCATACAAAATAAATTTTATAAAATCCGATTTGTATGAAAATTAAAATAATTACATACACATACATATTATGCTTCAATATTGTATAAAAAAATATCTTTAAAATATCGTATAATTACTTAAATAAATAAAATAAAATATAGAATAATTTACTTCATGGGACTCAAACCCGAAAATACATTAGAAATTAGAATACCGATCGTACGTAGTACCTACTTGAAAGGGATTTTATTTTTCCTGTCAGTCCATGAAAAATTGCTGCCCATGAGAAGGAATGAGGGTGAATCTCTATGGGAAGTGTTGCTCTATGATAAATACGGGTCAGATCTACCCACCGCGCATATTCGCGTGCATTCACGTGAAATATTATGTTTTTGGAGATAAAAAAACAACACGAGATACGCCTGTATAGTAAAGTGGCTCTAGTTTGACAGAAGAAGGTCCTGAGTACGATTCTCATGTAGGACATAATATCAGGTACTTTTTGATCTCATGATTCTTCTTCTTTCTTTTCAGCCAAATGACGTCCACTGCTGGACAAAGGCCTCCCCCAAGGTTTTCCACAATGAACGGTCCTGCGCTGCCCGCATCCAGGCTCTTCCCGCGACCTTTACCAGATCGTCGGTCCACCTAGTAGGAGGCCTGCCCACGCTACGTCTTCCAGCCCGTGGTCGCCCAGATCTCATGATTATTGCAATTGAATTGCTATCTTAATAGGATTATAAACTTTACTTTTATATTCAAAAACTTATGAGATTTTTTTTTACCTCCATGACGATATAAACTTATCTTTGACTAGCTTTTACCCACTACTTCACCCGCTTGAATTTATAATATCGTCATAAATTATATGTTATGTTTATGAACTACTGCAGAGTTTTATCAAAGTCAATATCAGTAGTTTCTGCGTGAAAGAGAAAATGAAACAACGAACAAACTTTCACATTTATAATTTGAGTTAGTAGGATTGCATAGTGAAGATTTTTTTATGATAATTAGACAATACAGGCACATCTCTCGCTTTAGCACACCTAACTACGTATATGTCCAAAGTCCGTATATTCATCATCATCATTTCAGCCATAGGACGTCCACTGCTGAACATAGGCCTCCCCCAATGCTTAATTTCCATGTTGATCGATTGGTAGCGGCCTGCGTCCAGCGCTTCCCTGCTACCTTTACGATGTCGTCGGTCCACCTTGTAGGTGGACATCCCACGCTGCGTTTTCCGGTATGCGGCCTCCATTCCAGAACCTTGCTGCCCTATCGGCCGTCAGTTCTGCGTACTATGTGCCCTGCCCATTGCCACTTCAGCTTGCTAATCCGTCGGGCTATGTCAGTGACTTTAGTTCGTTTACGGATCTCCTCATTTCTGCACGAACGAACTATAGTAATACTTTAATAGTGTTCGCCTCGCTAGCAATAGCTGTGCACCCTAAACCTCGCATCCAAAATTTGATGGTTTCACATACATCAGGCGGCCGAGTAATGCCAACATTTGCCTACAGAGGGCGCCGTAAAGCGTTATGGACAAAACTTTGGGCGCCGCATGCACCTTACGTAATTTTAGTATGAGCCACTTTCGTTTGTTTATGTTAGGCCCGTTTGAATTTCTGGAGGTTTTTAGGGGTATATTGTTAGTTTGGTATTATAGTGTGGTTTTTCAAGTTAGTTCAGTAACAGTACTTATGGTTACACGCATTATACCGATTTTAGCAGATTCCCGCAGTTACAGACCTTCATTGCAAGGATGAACAGATTTCTATATGTAAATTGTTATAAATGTATGACATACACGCTGGTGGTCATGCATGGCACCTTAATAGGGGCGGTTGGCTGAAAAAAGCGCTTAGAAGCGCTTTTAAGCAAAATGGCGATCGCTAAGCCAAACGCCCCTATTTATCTTGAAAAACTATAGGATGTGGGTACATTCTGGTACGAGCTCAGCAATTTCATAATTTAGACAGGGTAACCCAAATTAGTAGGTGCAGGGTACTTACATTCTTTGGTGATTAATAAAAACTGCTCTACAAAGATGTACCTAGTGGTAAGAGCAGTCGCTTGCCAACATATAGGCTAGTGAGTCCCAGGCAAAGCTCTCTATCAAGCACAAAATCATGTTCATCAAGTATCTTTTTTTTTTTTTTTTTATTTATTGTTCACAAACGGATACACATCAAATATATTAAGATACACTTGCCAAACTGCATTACAGTTTGTCGGCAATAGTTCTCGTCCTTAGTTTTTCGGGCTCAGTTGCACCAGCCTACTTCAACCGTTACCATAGCAGTAACTGGGTGTTTTTTGTATGGAATTTAATAGATTTTTAAAGATTATTAAAGTTACAGCAAGATGGCATATCATAGTACTTAGATAGGGGAAATTCCTACAGACTGTAGAGAATCTAATCTCGCACCACGATATAAATTAACTACAAACTACGTTAACTTCGCCGCCGTTCTACCAACGCCTAGACCAGCCCCTAGACACTGGCTAGTCGAAGGAGCTAGTTTGACGGAATTAGCCGTCGATTGGAGATATTATGGGGCTCCAGCATGGGATTATACGATGCGAGGCGACTTGAACACGATTTTATTTCTGCCTCATAGGATAGGTTCTTAACACCTTCTTAAAGATTGTGGAGTCGGTTGACTTGAAGATTCGAGTAGCAGAAAATTAAAGAGCAGAAATTATAGAGCATAAAAATTCTCATATTCTGGTCTTATTATAGTTTCGATATTGGCCTGAATCGACTGGATAGGTAGTCTTATTATGTGTTTTTTTCTAAGAACACGGTAAGCCATCACAAAGTTAGTCAAGTAAGATGCGAAGAAATCTACGGGTGAGTCAAAGATCGTATTTTTAGACGATTTCAAAACTTGATTCATATTCAAGCCTAGTTTTTTGCCAATCATAGTCTAGGCTTGAATCTATTATTAGGCATAGTAGTTTTTAATGCATACTGACTATTTTGGAAACTCTAGAATTAAAAATTTAATTTAGATTTGATCTTTGAGTAGTAGATTTAAAAATGCGCCCTCCCAAACGTACTTATAAAGACTCTCCGAAGACTGCAGAGTGCAGACAGCTAGGGACTGGAATTCGCTGTCTGCTGCTGTATTTCCTGAACACTATAATCCGGGCGTTTTTAAGGCGAGAGTGAATAGGCACTTACAGGGCAGATATGTGCCATCCTAGACTGCATCTCACTTAACACCAGGTGCGATTGCGGTCAAATACCTGCCTTGTCTAGCATAAAAAAAAAGACTTTTATTAGGCCGATAGTTTGTTCGGTTTCCAATTTCTATGAGGAATCGCCCAAACTGATTAACAACGCGACCCAACTATCAGCCAACAACATGTCTGTTTTCTTCGGAGTACCTAAAACGATTATTCATAACCAGCTTTTGCCCGCGGCTTCACCCGCGTGAAATTTAGTGTCACAAATCGGCACAAATTATAGCCTATATGTTAATCCGGGTTATAAACAATAATACTGCTCAGTTTCAACAAAATCCGTTCGGCAGTTTTTGCGTGAAAGAGTAACAAACATACAGATTGGTGGGGGCACTGCCGTGCTCCCAGATATCCAGACATCCAAACTTTCGCATTTATACATATATTATATATATTAGTAGGATGATACAATTATTTATGTAGCAACAAAGTTCACTTTTATCCCAGCAAAAACATTTTCCAATAATGATTACTGTTAATTATTTACCAACAGGAAGTGATCGTACCTTACAAAAACATTGACGTCCAATTTTCCCTAATGATTGCGCATTATTTATGGGGAAACTTCCTATTTCTAGGGAAAACTTTCCCTGGTAAAATAATATGTAGGTATCACGAATTTTGTGCAAAAATGTTGATAAGTATTGTTAAAATAATTACCTACTTAGTAGGAGCTGACTGAATACGATAAAAAATTTAAAATATTTTCATAGATATTAACATTATTTTTTAACTTACAGAAGTTATATCGAAATTACAGTTACATAAAATTTCAATGGTGATTTTCATTTGAAACAATGTAGGTACCTACTTAACAAAATTTTATAGAGCGCATAGTCCCACACATAACGTAAACGTTCTAGAAAGTAGTAAAAAGACACCATAACACTTTACGATTTGCAAATAGCTTTAAACTAACAAAAACACTAATTAAACCAACGCCAAATCACTACAAATATAAACCAGCTTCAGAGTAAGTCGGCGCGACAGTGAATGACATACTGCCCCGAAAATTGCAACTACCCTTCAATGTGCGCAAAATAGACAGATCGCGCTGTTAAAAACTGCCTTTTATCAGAGACTTGAAGGTTTCAGAATAAAATATTAAAAAAATTACATTTTACAAGGCAACGCAACTGTTATTTCTTGCGAATTTTGGTTTTGATGAGCGATGAATGAACGATTGAAATTTTTTGATGAGCGATGCACACTTTGTCGCTCGCTTTGATACAATTTTAAGATTTACTAAGGCTGGCTTGCATCAACTTACTTTAACTTTATCAAACTGCAAAAGTCTGTCAAACTCCATACAAAAACACCGGTTAAAGTAAAGGTTACGGTTAGTTATGATGGTGCAACTGTGGCTACGAACCTTAAGAAATATTTGCTTATTTCAGTCGTGTCGTGCCGTGAGAATCCAGCTGCAAAACTTGCCTAATACAGTACACTGCCCAAAATTGAAAACCTTCGGTGATTGGTGCCGCGGGAACTACGCTACGACAATAGGTTCGGAATTATATCCCAATTCCCAAATATTGGATGCAATCACACCGGACCGTAATGTTCGGCTCTGAGTTGAACTACAGACGTTACAAATGGTGAAGGGTGTGCTGAGAAGGTACTCCACTCCGATTGCCTTGCCAGCACATCTCAAGTTTAATTCTGGGGTAGACAATATAGAAAAGATGTTTTAAATTAAATGAGAAATCAATCTAGAAGACTTCACGTCATATTCTTGCCAAATCTCTTCTTACGGTAAAATATTTATTCCGGTGTGTCACTACCAGAATCCATAGAACTGATAGAGTCGAGTGGTCGCCTCGACAACTGTTCTGTCCCAATGGCCATCAGTTCTGCGCGCTATGTGCCCAACTTAGCTACATAAAGTTGATAATTTTATGGGCCGTGGTTACTATGGTTTTCAATTGAATCTCGTTAATTCTCTAGCTCTTAAAGACAAATTTGTTACACCACGGTGTAAGCGGCGGTCGTCTGCATTGCATTAAGTTGTTTACACGCTGCGCAGGCTTGTCCCGGCTCGCAGTGTGCAGTGTGGACAAACCACGGTGTAAGTAATGGCCCACACAGAACCCGTGTTTGTTTTAGTTATGGACGGACTGGAATAGTGGAGTCAGGTGGATATAATAGAATATTCAGTATTAAATAACTAGAGTAACATTAAACACGTAATTTAAAAAAGTTAGTATTTTCTATCGTACGTAGAAGACAGAAGAAGTATCTATAAAACTAGTTTTTAACTAAATACATAATCATTGTGAATTTGTTTGTTGTAAAGTAAAAACAAAAGTGTTGTAGTGTATTTATAATGTTCTGTGATATTACAGAATTAAATGTTAAGAATCTAAAAAAGCATTTGTTGAGTTCCGAAAACCTGTTTATGTTCAAGTATGTAAAAAGTAAAGTCATATTTTTGTTTACTTTGAAGATAAATTAATTCTGAGAAAGAGAGTTCATTAAATATACTTACACAAGTTCTGTGAATGACTCTATCATAATTCTGAAAACTGGTTTATTTTCTGGTGACTAAAGCATATTTTTGTTTACTTTGAAATTAATTGAACTCTTGGAAATACCTATGTTAAACCGTTGTGTAACTGTAAAATTAGATTTTTACTTCGTAAGAAAGAAAGAAACATTTATTACGATGAACATCACTTAGTTAAGGACAAAGAAGTTATATGGAAATAAAATAAAAAAAAAGAATTAGAACAAAATATTGACTTGACTTTGATGATGGTGAATTGGTGACTCGTTATGTTTTGACTCTCGAAGTTTTTGTTGTGCACCCTCTGACATTATTTTATTTTTTGTTTATGTTGATACCTTGGTTTCGTTTGTAATAGTTGTACTACACTCATTACGTTTAAATTATTTTAATTGAAATGTTTTTCAGGAGAAATAAAGATCTTAAACTGTAAATTAATCAGACCTGATTTAACCATAAATAATAGAAAATAAAATCTAGCGAAAATTTGTGACAAATAACGAATCGAGGAAGAATTATATCTTTACTAACTATATGTAATCCAATCTATGAGCATAAGACAGTGATACTCGTATACCTACGAAGATAAAACTACATAATATGAGTAAAATTACCCTATATTTTATAAAATGGCTACTCTGTTACAGCAAATGTTAAAAACTTAAAGAATTAAAAAACACGCTTGTAGATTATATCATCCACCAATCTAAAATACGAGTTAGAATCTTATAAATGATTACGAGTTATAAATACCATCGATTCAAATTGTATACGAACATTTCACTGCTGCGTTCTCCCTGCTGCCGGACTTGTGGACTCTTTTCTCCTCTTGCATCTCCGTCAGCAGGGGTACGCCGTGACAACAGAGGGCCCCCGCTGAAAATCAGTTTCAAGACAAGCCCTGGCGGTCTTGATGTACGCTGAGCGGGTGCCTTTTTGTCAGAGGGGCACAAGCAGTTAATTGTCCACTTGTTATTTCTCTCTGTTTTAATCTATGTCTTACCTGCTTGTATACCTTTCTTGCAAATAAAAAGTTTTCTATTCTATTCTATTCTATTCTATTTCCCACGACAATTTCAGGAAAACATCTTACGATAAATTAATTTCTATCTACCGACTAGATGGATCATACAAACAAGAAGGAAGGATTCCTGATAAATCCAATACAAACATCTGAGGGTACTCGTCTTATTGTTTTGCTTTCCGGCAATTCGTGTCGCGGGTAAGCAAGATGAATCAAGGAGGCCACGCACTGGGCGTGAAAAACTCTGCGTTTTTTTAACGTCGAATTTTTAATTTAAACCCAGTGAGATTTCAAAAATTTTGTCCATTTAAGGGTGGATTCGACCAAACATGAGTAAATATTAATATCAGAATAAATCGTGAGTTATTCGAAATTTTGACGTCTTATTTCCCCTACTGAAACTGTAAATGTGCCAGTTAAGTATACCAGGAGTACTCTCGGATAAAAGTTTGGTCGAATCGGGCCTAAATCATACAAGATTTATGACAAAATATGCCATATTGAGTCTGTAAAGATACGAACTCTCCAGGAGCTCTACCAACGCTTCTAACCAAAGATAGTCCTATAGCGAGTGGTGAGAAGATCGAGGTAAAAAGTTATTCACCCATTTATTAAACACATTATCAACTATCATAAAGCTATAATGGCTAAGTCTGTCACAAATCTCGTTTTAGTGAGCACCTACGTTCTAAAAGGAACACCCATGCAAAATTGCAAAATTTGAGACTCACTTGTATAGTTTAGTTAGATTTCGTGATGAGTCAGTGACCTTTCGCTTTTACAATATAGAAGATTTTAAACGCCGCGATGTTCCACACCAGTGCGTGATTTCTTAGTCCTTGGCGTTTTATAAACACCATCAATCAGACGCATGACAGAGCAATCGCGAACGGATTGCGGCGGCAAATTGAATGGCGACGACATCTTATTACTACTTTTGTTGATTCCCGCGTCATCGGGAAGAGCAATCAAAATATGGGGCACAATACGAGTATCAATTCTTTTAAATAGAGTAACATGGCGATTCGGTGATGGCTAACATGACAGTTTATTTATTTTAATGCAATCGCAGATCTTCAGTTTTATAAATCTCATCAGACATCAGATGGGAAACCTAACTTTCTGGCATAGATAATTACGAAGGCGATATTAGAGACGACGCGACGGTTTAGCTTTTTATTTTTTCTATTCGAAAAAATTTACAAAATAATAATATTTCTATACCTACTTCTTGAAAGTTAATACCTGTCCAAGAAAAACAAAGAATAATATTATTTTTCATAATATTCTGTGGATAGCTAGAGCGCTACAAGCCTTTGTAAAAGAGAAATACATGTGTTAGAATCGTTCGTTCGTTCGTTCGTTCGTTTCAGCCAAATGACGTCCACTGCTGGACAAAGGCCTCCTCCGAGGTTTTCCACAATGCACGGTCCTGCGCTGCCCGCATCCAGGCTCTTCCCGCGACCTTTACCAGATCGTCGGTCCACCTAGTAGGAGGCCTGCCCTAGAATAAAATACCTAAAAGATTTCTTCATTCTATTACCATCGAATCGTGATCTTGATGAAGATGAAGAAATCTTCCTGATCCAAGCAAACCGACTATTAAAACAGGATAGTTACGTTTATACCCTATCCTATGCAATGACCTTAAATATTACACAACTAAGCAGGTCTCCAAAATCTTCTCTGGAACATTCCTTGGGTTTATGTCACAAAATAGGCACATAGTTATCTCGCGTAAGCTTTGAAATCTAGGCTGTGGTTTGACTGCGAGCGGTTTAAGCTTCCGACTGCAGTCTACCGCAAGCGCTGAAATAACTTAATGCCTACCTAAGTTACAGTCAACGTTAAACGTTTTATAATCTCATTTGAAAATATTTCAGTGATGTAATATTGATGGACCGACGATCTGGTAAAGGTCGCGGGAAGAGCCTGGATGCGGGCAGCGCAGGACCGTGCATTGTGGAAAACCTTGGGGGAGGCCTTTGTCCAGCAGTGGACGTCATTTGGCTGAAACGAACGAACGAACGAACGATGTAATATTAAAGACTTTTCAAATTTAACATTTACGTCTTCAGTAGTGGGTTCAAAAACACTTACGCCCGTATTCACAAACATTACTATGAGGTCTCACAGTGCGCGTAGACGCACAGGGTAACAAACGAACAAATCACAGAGCTCTATTCAACTCTGTGCGTTCAATTTTCTGCTTCACTTAAGCAAGTATTGTTTGTGAATACGGGTGTAAAAAAACTTAACTTTTTTTCTAATCAGTTGAGAAAACTAAGACGCTGAAAGGCAAAAGGCAAGGCACAAATCTATTATACAGGGTGTAAGGTAAATGGGTATATGAGCCGACACTAGCCCATGTTAACATGGTCATATAAATGGTATGGTGAAGTCAGAAAATAGATATCTTCATTTTAATTATTTTATTTTTTGTACAAATCGGATTTTATATAATTTATTTTGTATGAAAATTTAAAAAAATAAAATGATGATATCAAATTTCTGACTTCACCATGTACCATTTATATGCCCATGTTAACATGGGCTAGTGTCGGCTCATATACCCATTTACCTAACACCCTGTATAGAACCTCATTGGTGGACTGTGTTTTTGTTTCTACCTAATATCGTTTACTGCTGGACAAAAGCTCCTCACAGATTTCCACAAAGACCGGTCCTGCGCTGATCATAACCAGGTTATTCCCCAAATCTTCGATCCACCTAGTGGGAGGTCTTCCTACACTACGTTTTTCGTTCCCTGGTCGATACTTGAAAACTTGGTGGGTTGTGGGTCCAATACTTTTTAAATAACCATCGCTAGGATTCAAGCCCCGGCTCTATCCCAAGGAATACCTCCCGGCGCCATATTTCGCGGAAATGTGTAAACTTGTGCGGATCCCGCGATAGTTGGGGACAATGGCGGTGATTGCGAGGGATTAATTAATTCGCGGGCAGGCTGCTTTATGGCCTGGACGACTTTGTCGCCAGTTCGCGCGATTATAGGTGGCTGCGATCTTTGGAAGTATGACGAGGTTTCTTTCATCACCATCATTATCTTTTCAGCCTATTTATTCAGGCCTTCCTGGGAACCCTGGAAGAAGAGAGCGTATCTAAATCTTAAAGGCCAGCAACGCACCTGTAACGCCCCTGGGACTACGGGTGTCTATGGGCGACGGTAATCATTTACCATCAGGTGATCCATCTGCTCGTTTGGAGCACCTCGACAGGAGGTGTCACATAAAAAAAACCCGTGGATCCCGTTTTACCCCCTTAGGGGTGGGGTTTCGTAAAATCCTATCTTAGCGGATGCCTACGTCATACGAGTAACATCTATGTATCCGCATGCCAAATTTCAGCCCAATCCGTCCAGTGGTTTGGGCTGTGCGTTGATAGATCACTATGTCAGTCAGTCAGTCACCTTTGAGTTAAATACATTTAGATAGAGATATAAGCCTGCGATATTCACGATGAAATTTTAATAATAATAAGCACCAAAATAATTCCTTTTGTTATCCCGCTGGAATTAGTTTTAAGACTTCCTGGAATTTTCAGGAATTTTAATCAATACTCATAAAGCTCAAAGCTTTAAAGAAAATAAATAAAGGGCCTTTGCTATGATTAGTTTCTCGTGCCCTTAAATAACTAATTGTGCCTAAAATTAGGCAAATAATCTTAAGTCTTGAAAAGCTCGTCTTCTTACCTCCTACGAAAGCCTCCTTTAAGATTACTTCCATAATTATTTATATTTTCCTTTCCCTTAAGGGTCCATATTAGACCTACTAGGTAAAACCAGATCATTATCTCCTCCATTTTCGTGAGGTTCGACAAATGTTTGTCACTCTCACCCAAAAAGTACTATGACTATGTCTAAACGGATTTGGATAAAGCATAATTAGAGATCTAGTGTAGTCAAAAAAGTTGAACGCTCGATTAACACTGCTTTAAAATGATATGACTAAATGTCAATTTTAACTACTTAGGCCGAGTTGCACCACCTTAATTTAACCGTAACAATAACCGGTGCTTTTTGTATAGAGTTTGACAGATCTTTGACGTTTGTCAAAGTTAAAGTAAGATGGTGCAACAGCCTAAAAGCTTAAGTTTTTGTTATAAGAGGACAGGAGTTCAGACACTTTATTTTTCATACTATGCGAGTCAGAGCAGAAGTGTCTATATCTGTTATTTAATTTTATTCGAGCGGGAATCGAATACTGATCCCCTTTCGCGCCGCCACGCCTGTGCCACTGTTGCGACCACAATGGCGGTGATTGCGAGCGGATTAATTAATTTGCGGGCAGATCCGGGTCACTATCATTGTGTATTCTGTTCATGAAGTTTATAGAGGGGTAGACTTGTCGCAAGTTTATTTTTATTAGTATCTTTTATATATTATATTCTGTATTATAATAAATTCTGATTTCTAGGTGTTGGGATAATCACAGTGAGGGTGCAGGCCAATCTTCCATTTGCCCTTGGTAAATTAGACACGGTGGACGACCCTCTTCGAGTAGGTAAAGACTAAAATGACCTAATGATACTGATGTTGATTACATTTTACACCTCTGGTTCCTACTGCTGCAACTGCTATGTAGCCAAGTTATATCTTTCATCATTATTTCAGCCACACGACGTCCACTTCTGAAGATAGGCCTCCCCCAGTGATTCTTTTGTGCTATGCTCTCATTTCTGCTACTCGGATCTGTCGCCAATAAAACCCCAACCAATGAAAACCACAACCACAAGGGGAGGCCTTTGTCCAGCAGTGGACGTCTTTCGGCTGAAACAACAACAATGAAAACCAACTTTTCCCAAGAAAGAGTTACCCGGTCATTTGACCCGCAAACGTTGTTTATATCTAAGCTAGGTATGTATTTTGAACTTATGAAGTCTTTGAGCTCAATAACTAGATATACTAGGTGATATCAGGTAACATCCAGGTCAAACGCAGACCAGTACCTATTTAAAAAGGTAAAGAAAATAAGAAACATCGACGCGGGCATTCGATACCCGGATGTAAGGCCTATAATACACAAGGCTCTATCTTTTTCATGGCCTTATTTTCCGGCACAGGAAGCCCTTATGCTAAGGGCTCGTGAACAGAGAGGTTGTAACGACCACTCGTGAGGATACGCCCTTACTTTTGGCCCTTGAAACCTTCAGACACTTGATTCGACTGTTCGAATCAAGTGGTTATGTTTTTGGGATATTTTTGGAATGAGCTTTTCATTGTTGTTGGAGTTCTACTTATGGTACAAAGTGTTTTGGATGTAGCAGATGTTTTATTCGACCGTCTGCACTTTATACAATACTTCCTAATATTTCGCAAAACAATTTCACCGTATTACATTATGGCTGGGTTGCACCACCCAACTTTGACCGTAACTTTGAGGATAACCGGTGCTTTTTGTATGGATTTTGACAGATTTTTGACGTTTTTCAAAGTTAAAGTAAGTAAATTTCTTAAAGCAAAGTACCCACACTTAACGGGACTATTCCCACCTCTCTTTCCCACTGCTACAACTCCTGTGTATAAAGGATCTACAGCTTGTAACCTACGCTTAGTGAGTTTTACTTATATCATAAGTTCTTGACTTACACAACTCAAGTACTGAAATTCTTTAACAGACATCAATCTGGCTCTTTGTATCATTTTAGCACCTCAAAGTGTACCTAGTTACTGTTTAAGATATGGATCTATTTAACCTATTTAAGCCAAGTACTATCAAGACTCCAGGACCAGGTTAATTCATTTTACTACTATGTGTAAGAGACGTANGTTCACCATCAAGACCGAATGTTCCTTGCAAAGAACTATGATTTTCAAACGAAAAAAATTTTTACAAAACTACTTCAAATTGGGAAAAATAATTTTTTTGCTTGTTTAGCGGTGTCTTAACTTAAATTATACTGGTCAGTTTTGCAATTTAACTACGTTTACGTGAAGAAAAAAAATTAATCGCACATCACGTCTTCTCGGACGAACCACCTTGTCAAAGAAAAATGATAATTTGACAGTGACATTTTGTTTTTTTTATATTAATTAGTTCGGATACCTGATTTTGAATACTTTAAGCCATAGACTATCACTCTTTTTTTTCGTTAGGCGCGAATTTTTGAACTTAAATTTATCGCTAAAGTTTTAGTTCCTCTGAAGGCACATCCGGCGATACTTCGAAATCACCTCCGAAAATGTCTCGGCGTTACTGACTACAAAGTTTTAGTTCGTACGAGGTTAAAGCAAAGTACCTACACTTAGCGGGACTATTCCCACCTC
Organism: Ostrinia furnacalis; assembly: GCF_004193835.3. Classification (NCBI taxonomy): domain Eukaryota; kingdom Metazoa; phylum Arthropoda; class Insecta; order Lepidoptera; family Crambidae; genus Ostrinia; species Ostrinia furnacalis. The sequence continues at coordinate 798,756 of NW_021132518.1, forward strand.
TCTTTCCCACCGCTGCAACTCCTGTGTAGAAAGGATCTACAGCTTGTAACCTACGCTTAGCGAGTTTCACTTATATCATAAGTTCTTGACTTACACAACTCAAGTACTGAAATTCTTTAACAGACGTCAATCTGGCTCTTTGTATCATTTTAGCACCTCAAAGTGTACCTACTATGTAAGACATGGATCTATTTAACCTATTTAAACCAAGTACTATCAAGACTCCAGGACCCGGCTAATTCATTTTACTACTATGTATACAAGAGACGTAACTATTTAAACCAAGTACAGTCAGCACCAAATACATTGTAACACCAAAGTAGCCAAAAAGTTCGCAACACGTCTTTTGTTATCAACTTTTTGGCCTCTTTGGGTGTCACGAACTATTGACGCTGACTGTACCTACTATCAAGGCTTTAGCCCACTTATTTTATTTAGCCTACCTTCACCTAGACGCCTCTAAACATCCAACCATCTTACTTATCCCAGCGCAATAATATTTGCCTTGCGTCGACGCAGCGCAGCGCACTAAGCGATATTATTCCGTGCTCCTTCGGTGCAAAGCATAAAACTATGCACACAGCTCGCACAAACACTGAACATGACTCAATTTCGCTGAGCAAACAGCGCCGGGCGCTGCGGTTATCATTTATACTCAAGGCGCAGGGCTGAACTCAAGGGAGTCAAGAACGGGGCTCTTAAAGCGGACAATAATGATCTGGCATTGCCAGCAGTAGACTGATTTTGGCTCAAACTGTGACAATGCTGGGACAAAACATTCAAGAGACGCATAAAAGTATGCACACAGCTCGCGCAAACACTGAACATGACTCAATTTCGCTGAGCAAACAGAGCCGGGCGCTACGGTTATCATTTTTTATATTCAAGGCTCAGGGCTGAACTTAAGGAGCCAAGAATGGGGCCCATCAGTACGCAGCTAGTCTGGCATTGCTAGCAGTAGACTGATATTGGCTTAAACTTTGACAATGTTGAGGCAAAACATTTAAGAGACGCATAAAACTATGCACACAGCTCGCACAAACACTGAACATGACTCAATTTCGCTGAGCAAACAGAGCTGGGCGCTGCGGTTATCATTTATACTCAAGGCGCAGGGCCGGACTGAAGGGAGCTAAGAACGGGGCCCCCAAAATAGATAAACAGCCTGGCATTGGCAGCAGTAGACTGATTTTGGCTCAAACTGTGACAATGCTGGGACAAAACATTCAAGAGACGCATAAAACTATGCACACAGCTCGCACAAACACTGAACATGACTCAATTTCACTGAGCAAACAGCGCCGGGCGCTGCGGTTATCATTTATACTCAAGACGCAGGACCGGACTCAAGGGATTCGAGCCAAGAACGGGGCCCTTAAAGTGGACAAATGATCTGGCATTGCCAGCAGTAGACTGGTATTGGCTCAAACTATGACAATGATGAGACAAAACATTTAAAAGAAGCATAAAACTATGCACACAGCTCATAGTTAATACTCCAAGCAAGCCTCAATACTTTATTGATAGTGTAGATAAGGTCTTACAGAATATACCTAATTAGATCACCATGCATGAAATCTCAATTTCGTTATAACTAATATTGTACACTCTCAAATCACACAGTACTGGGGATGCGTGTACGAATCTATGAAGTCAGTTTGCCTCAATGTCTCACATCGCATCACAATGGTAGTACATCTATACAATATTATGTAGAGTTCAGCAAAATACGGTATGGGGCCCACTATTAGCCCTGAGTGAGTCCAATATTGTCACTGTTTGAGAGGTCGCTTTTGTGAAAACAGACTCGGTGTCTTGTTTCACCGTTTTCCATATAATTACGCCGAAGCGATGTCACAAGTGCAGCCAATATTTTGCGAAATGCAGGATTTCTAGATCCCAGACTTGATTAAACCTTAAGCTGAGCTTTAAGCTCAGGTGAGAATAAGTCAAGTGTAAGAATAACCGTATTTTCAGGTGCCAGCAGAAGCGTCTTACTTGGCTGTCTTCTTATAGATAGTATTACCGTGTCTTTGATACAATAATGGCAAGTTATACAGGGTGGCCAGGGAGTTGACGTTCAATTTCTTAAAAATCACAAAACTAACTCTATCTCTCAAACTAAGCAAAATAGAAGCAATGTAGAACATACATGGGAGTGATTTAGATACACCTTGATGTAAGGAATCTTATATTTGAACGTCAACTCCCTGGCCACTCTGTATAAGTATAAGATGGCATGAAAAGGACTTCAAATTAAAGATTTGATGTGTTGCCGACAGTAAATTCTGACTTCATAAAACGAAAATAAGAAAGGAAAACCGTAACTAAAACACATTAAAGATTGTTTAGCATTTCTGCAAGTTAGCGTGATAGGTTGAGCTGACATTATACTGACGTATAACTCCGCTTTTACTATAAATAAGCTTATAGTCCATTAAAACTTAACGGGCTCTTTATTGCCTTATTTGTTATGCTTATGCCACGTGTATTTACTAGCGTTTATTGTATAGGTAGGTAAAGAAAGGTCGAGCACCGAAAGTTGTGGCGAACACATATTCACGCTGAACAAATCAGTCTGAAATATGTCAGAATACGCAAACGACGCCGCGATAAGCGTATACATGAAATGAAATTAAATTAAATGAAATAGTCTATTCAGTACATAGGCCCTTTCCGAGGGCACTTTAGTTTACGTCGTCGTCACGTCCCAAATATAGCTTGCCCTACCACTCAGTCAGTCAGTGATCTCAGATCTATGTTGCAAAATCAGCGCGACAAGCGTAGGTATACAGTACAATCTTTGCGTGTGTTGATAGCCTCAACTCATGCTGCATCACTTTAAAAGGACAAGGATTTCTACAATGACCGGTCCTGCGCTGTCTGCATTTAGGTACTTCAGGTTTACTTTTTTACTAGGTACTACAACCTTTACCAGTGTGCTTACCATGAGTTTACGTTAGGTGTGCTCGCTAGCGACTACGTAAAAAAATGACATTTAATTGTATGACATATTGTGCAGCGCCCCTAGCGTCTACTTTCAAGAAACAAAATCTTCATAGAGATTTTTGACGTACTCGCTAGCGAGCACACCTAACGTGAACTCATGGTAGGTGCACAGTTTTGTTTAAACAAGTACCTACCTAACTTACCTACCTTCTTGATAGCACATGTTCCATTTCTATCCGTCATCATCAGCAGGTCATTTAGTCTACAGGGTGGAAACGTTAAGTGATCTCACTCGATTATTTCTTAACTATACAAGATATTAAAAAACTGGTTACTGATCCTGAAAGTGCTTAACCTCTCAAGCGCTCTGCGGCGGGAGCAGACGCACATCACTAAGCTCTAAAGTGCTCTGCGGCGGGAGCAGACGCAAATCACTTGTCCAAGTTCGGGACCTTGTCATTTAAAAAATATAGTTCTGTTTCTTTCGCTCGAAAGTAATAATGCTTAAGTATGAATGTGATAGCTATATTTTCTAGGCACTATGGTTGCTTTTCAACCAAATTTTTCTCAGTCTGTGTTTGAAGATGACGCGATCCGCGGTGCCCGTCTGGGTAGTGAAAAAGATGGATGTTTTTTATCGTTTAGATGCTTTGGAAGTGTGTTTTTCTTTATAAAAAACGTGTATAATGTGATTAACTTTGGAAATAAGTGTTAATATATAACATTGCTTCTAATTTTGAAGGTGAATCAAGTGCAATCACAAAAAGTGACAAAAATGACGAATCTTTTTTTTCAAGTAAGTGTTGTACCTAAAATATATATTTGTTAGCCTTAAAAGTTACACCAAAAGACGGGTAATTTTATCCAGATTCCAAAAATGTGACTCGATAGTATGTAACGGTAATAATGATAAGCTATTNAATCGAGTGAGATCACTTATCGTTTCCACCCTGTATACTGCAGGAGCACAATCCTCTCAAAATTATCACAGTCAAATGGAGAGTTCGGCTAACACTCCCCACGCTAGACAAACGGGTTAGGGAGGCCAGTGGGTCTAAAATGGCCATATTGTATACTTAGTTCATAATATTGTTAACTCTGGTATTATTATGTGAAACAAGTAAGAAACACACAATGTCGCTATTAGACCCATGTTCGAATTGTTAATTTGTCTCTATCCACGGGGAGAGCGGAATATAGGATTCTACTCGTTCAGTCGTTCGTTTCAACCAAATGACGTCCACTGCTGGAAAAAGGTCTCCAACAAGGATTTCTACAATGACCGGTCCTACGCTGCCTACATCTGGGTACTCCACACGACCTCCACCAGATCGTCGAAGAATCACACGACCTACCAGTTATATCTATATATATAAAAGAAAGTCGTGTTAGTTACTCCACTTATAACTCAAGAACGGCTGAACCGATTTAGCTGAAAATTGTCAGGGAGGTAGTTTAGAGCCAGGAGAAGGACATAGGATACTTTTTATCCCGTTCGAAATAAAAAAAAAGTCTGCTTATTTATTGTCATTAAGGCGGAACAAAGTTCGCCGGGTCAGCTAGTTGCTCATAAATCGTTATACAGCCATTTTAAAATGCGTTGATCTATGCATAAACAAGCGAGAAATAAGTTTTTATAACCGGCAGGGTTATGGCGGATGATGCGTTAGCTAAACTAAACGCTAAACCTGAAGTTTAATGGGCGTTTTATTATTTGAATATTAACGTTATGGAGCTATCAAACTTTAGATGACTTTTCTTTTCAAAAGCGTTATATTTAATAGGTATTTTATAGTGACTGCTAGAAAAAACTATTTTCTGCTCGATTTTTTTTAAATATCAGTTTTGTGACATTTTGTTTTTGATGTTTTTTTATTTATTTCGTAAACAAAGAAATCAATTAGGTCCCAATCAAGAAATCAAGCCAGGTGGTATCTATTTTAATTTTACTTTCGTTTATTATTTTGTGCACTCATCTCCTATTTCAAAAAGTGATGTACAATCCGTTCGCGTACTAAATCACAGTTCCGAAACGATATTTCACTGGTAGGCTGATGTTGGTTCGCTCCGCGCTGTGATATATTCGCTCCTCTAGAATTCCGAATGCACTTTTATCCCGTTCGTTTTTACGAGGAAATAAAAAGTGGTTACTGTTTACAATGGGCTAGTGCGAAAAAGAAAAAGGTTTCTAGTTCCATCAGTAAAATTATAACTTCTCGTGGATTCAGCCGCGTGTAGGTATGATTCTCAAAAAGTACTTTGTACTGCAATGAAGGTTTGGAAAGAAAATAAAAGAGAATAATTTCTGACATCATAACGACTATTTTAACTTGAAGCGTATAAAATTTGTGATTTAGCATGTACCTTATTGAGACGTCTAATTTAAAAACGATTTTCACTAGTACAAAGCTACAGGCACTACAAGTTTATAAAAAACGGCTGACAAAAGTGAGTAACCTACCTAAGTTTCTTATACTACTTACTTCTTCTCAGCACCCACCGTATTTTCTGAAAGCAGTGGTAGGATTCAAATTAAAAGCGCGTTTTATTCAATATCTACTAGATAATTTACATCGTCTCATCATGCAGCATTGAATCTTAAATTATTTACTGTTACTTCACTTGTAATACACATCTGAATACAACAAACGCTACTATAAACACCCAGTCATATCAATCTGGTCATTTGTCAGCTTAGGTCCCGTCTCACCTAAGGGCCAGTAGTGCGCAATTGGCCGGGACATAAATCATCTGTCTCGGCGATATTTCACGGCGGCTGGCTTAGCTCAACCGGTCACTTGATATATTTCTGCTCCGAGGAGTATCGTTTTGTCTCGCACTATTTATGCTTGCGATGACGTACCTTTAGAACTTATGAAGTTCAAAAATAATGAAATTGGGCCAAAACGTCATTTTTAAATATGGTTTGTTAAAGGCTACAAAGTAAGGCAAAAACTCAACTAACGTAAGTCGGTTCCCATACCCACACAATTCATCTTATAATGATACCATTATGTTTTACTAGCGATATAAGTAGATTGGTTGTAAAAACTCATAATCGGTCAAAACCACTATTGACTGCAAAATCAATCAAAAGTAGTTTTTACTTGATGTGGTCAGTATCAGTTTTGACTGATTGTTCCAGTCAAAAGTGATTTTTATCACTTTCGATTGGAAAAGTTTGATAATTTTTTGCGCTAAAACATTAAAGTTTAAACTTATCATCATTAATTTTATTGAAGGTAACAATAGCTCAGAGTCAAGAAAAGAAGTTAGTCTGCCTTTTAAACAATAGAATAAATTTTTGTTTAAGGCTGGGTTGCACCATCTAACTTTAACTTTAACAAACGTCAAAAATCTAAGCCTAAATAACTAGCTATCCTCCTGTTTAGTTTACTTACAGTTTCAATACTTTATTAAATTATCCCAAAATAGATATTTTCAACTAACGCCTTCAGTACATTCGTTGCAAAGGAAAGTCTAGAGCATTCTAGAAACCAAGTTGGCAGAAGTAAACATTGCCTCTAGTTAACGCATACACACTCGCTTTGTACACTAACCAAAACTTTAACTGTGTTTAATTTGTTTCTGTTTACTGTAAGTTCAATTCAAGTTTAAACCATTTTGGTGCAAATTATTTCTTTATAATAGGTCTGGGGTTTACTCATTCAGTGCCTAAGTGAGACTTCAGTGCCCCGATTGCGCAAATTTTTAACGTCTCCAATACATTGGCGCTTCTTCACCAGTTGCGCTCCGTTTTTCATTCCAGCTGAGGTGCAAATTCGTTATCGCGGTAAAGTTCACGCGCAACAAAGACGAAACAACGGCTTTAATCACTTTCCAATAAAAGTNATAAAAGTCCAAACACCTTATTTTTTCACTAAAACACAGCAAATTCGTGAAGGCGTTTGACTTGAGTTTGAGAAAAAGTAGCTTTCTTTCAGCTTTTACAGGCTTCTACACAAAGAAGCAGTTGCGTTTTGTTTTCGTTTGAACTAGCTGTCAAAGTGACACCGCGATACGAATTTGTGAGTTTCGTTCGTCGTCTAGTCGCGTTATATGTAGTTGAAAAGATCTCCTTCAGATTTGCATGCTCTGTCACGTCATTAGGTAAACATTACCCTTCCCGTCCCTACTAAAGTCGCTGACATAGCCCGACGGATTAGCAAGCTGAAGTGGCGACGGACAGGGCACATAGTACGCAGAACTGACGGCCGATGGGGCAGCTAGGTTCTGGAGTGGAGGCCGCGTACCGGAAAACGCAGCGTGGGACGTCCACCTACAAGGTGGACCGACATCATATAGGTAGCAGGAAAGCGCTGGACGCTGGCCGTTACCAACCGGGTAACATGGAAAGCATTCGGGGAGGCCTATGTTTAGCAGTGGACGTCCTATGGCTGAGATGATGATGATGACGATGATACCCTTCCCGTGCCACTCCCATAACTCAGGCACTGCCTGAATTAAGCCCCAGACCTGTAATATCAGACTAGATTACTAGAATTTCTATTACGCGTTCACAAATTCAATTATAAATGTCTAGTTTCTAATTATGAAGGAATAAGAGCAGGCAAAAGATTTATTTAATGTTGAAATTCGTTTGATGTGAGCTGAAATGTGATTACCTAATTAGGTATCTAATAACTTCAATTAAGTTGTGTCTCCAAAATTAAATGAAGTCTTTGAATACTATGAAAATGCTGAAACAAATTATAAAATACTAGCTTTACGCCCGCGGCTTCGCCCGCGTGGATTTTGTCTGTCACAGGAAACCTTTATCGCGTGCGTCCCTGTTTCAAAAACCGGGATAAAAACTATTCTATGTCCTTTCCCGGCACTCAAACTATCTCTATGCCAAATTTCATCATAATCGGTTCAGTGATTTAGGCGTGAAAGCAAGACAGACAGAGTTTGTAGAGTTACTTTCGCATTTATAATATTATTATAATTAAGTAAGTATAGAAGTATGGATGTGTATTCAAATACATATTTAATTCTAAAAATTTAATTACATAAGAGTTCATAAAGGTGTCTCTTTTAAAAAAAACACTGCACAGTCAGCGTCAAATAGTCCGTGACACAAAGTGGCCAAAAAGTTGACAACACAACCTTATTCCAATTGTAACAAACACGTGTTGCGAAATTTTTGGCCACTTTGGGTGTCACAAACTCTTTGACGCTGTCTGTACTTATTTTAAAGAAAATACTTTTTTATGATTTACTCAATATTTAAGTCATTGAACGCCGAGACGCTAGACACAGTGGAAATTGTATTGTTCGAGGCTCACCGGTGAGCCGCGTGGCGTCCAACGTGTTAACTTTGAAAACTAAGATTTAACTAGTTTTAAGATACAATAACTTAAGGTAATCGCCCACTTAGAAAACTAGCTCACAGAAAAACCAACCTTAAGTAATATACCTACCTCACGTAATGAATTTCCAAAAGAAGCAGTAGTTAATTAAAATAGCAAGTACAGCTAAATTTAAGCTGCAAACAAGCTGTGTGTACCTGCAGCCCGAGATCAAACATGCGACTCTCATACGACGTGGGATTGAAGACGTCTGCCGGGCCATGGAGTAAAGAAACGAAGGATATGCTTCAGTTTTGTCAAGCTTTTTTTTTTATTTATGACAAGGCAGGTATTTGACCGCAATCGCACCTGGTGTTAAGTTAGATGCAGTCTAGGATGGTAGATATCTGCCCTGTAAGTGCCTATTCACTCTCGCCTTGAAAAGGCCCGGAGTTTAGTAACAATATGTATAACTGTGGTTCATTCGTTTCAGCCAAACGACATCCATTGCTGGACAAAAAAAGCCTATTTCGACAACGATCAGTCCCTCTTTGGGGGCGTCCATTAATTACGTGAGACTTTTAGGGGGGGAGGGGGTCAAGAAAAACCTCACTTAATCTCACGTGGGGGAGAGGGGGGGTGTCGAGAAATATCACGTAATTTTTTTCCACAACAAACAGAATAAATCCTCCGTCTGCATTTGTGAACACAGGCCCAGTTTTTAGATCCGCAGTTTGCTACCAATGCTTAAATATTAACAAAATGTAAACTAATAGTTAAAAATTGTACAAAAAGTTAAAAAACTGGGCCTAAATTGTTTTGTATTATCATTTCAGTTAATTTATTTACGCAAGTCGGGTTTTTTTTATAAAATCAAATATTTTCGAAGCATGGATTATCTCATTTACATTGCAAATAGGCATTTTGGAAAAAGTGAGGGAGGGGGTCTGGCAAAATCTCATTAAAACTCACCAAGGGGAGCGGGGGGGTTAAAAAATAGCCAAATTTGTCTCACGTAATTAATGGACGCCCCCTTTGCCCGCATCCAGGTACTTCCCGTGACCTTTACCAGATCATCGATCTACTTAAAGAGAGGCCAGCCCACACTTACTCTTCCGGCCTGTGGTCGCCACTCGAGAACTTTTATGCCAAAGCAACGGTCATCATCAGCATTAAAAACTTACTTATGATACCTTGTGCTACAAAATAAAGGATAATTAATAAATCAGAGACTGCAATCCCAATATAATCAATAGACATGTTTTTTAAGAGCTGCTGATTTGGTAGAGCAATACGATGATGTCATAATTTTTTCAACTCTTTCTTTATAATCTTTTAAAGGAACTAAAATTATTTCTTTCAGTTGATTGAAACTTGGGTTTTTAGGACCAGTTATGTGTTCTTTTAGAATGTTGTACGTTGGGCTAAGGAAGCAAGGCTTTTATGTAAAGCAGGCGTAAGTACTTTATAAAACTACCGCATCCAGCGTTTCACAATCCATGTAACGTGTAAGCGCGGTGTTTACACGCGCGGCGGCAAATTGACGCTCGTCTGCACCGCCTACGTCACGGTTATGCATAGGATTATGTCACTTATAATTAAAGCCTTCCTTTAGATGGAACTCAGTATTGCTTAAACTTCAAGGTAACCTCGAATAGCTATCGCCCGTATTCACAAACAATGCTTGCTTATGTGAAGCAGCAAATCGAACGCACAGCGTTGAATAGAGCTCTGTGATTGGTTCGTGTATCACCCTGTGCGTCCACGCGCACAGTGAGACCTCATAGTAACATTTGTGAATACGGGCGTAAATGTGTTTGGAAATAGGAAAAACTCGAAGGCAGGTAAATATATTATGTTTAGGAAAAAAAACTTTATTTTAATTAAAGCTTCCGTAATTCTATTATTGCCATGTTATACTGCGTTCATGCGTTAGTTTCAACCAAATAACGTCCACTGCTGGACAATCCCCCAATGATTTCCAAAATGACCGGTCCTGCGCTGCCCGCATCCAGGTACTTCCCGCGAATTACACCAAATCACTGGTCACCTAGTGGGGGCCTGCCCACATATTTTAGAGTGCTTATTTATTAGGATTCAGTTCTATTAAGCATGGTAAAGTTATCTTTACTAAAATGCTTAATGCTCTGAAAAAAACAATTATCAATATGCAAAATCTTTCTATAGATACTGATGTCAATACATAGGTACTCGTAGTTCTTTTTAATCTTCACTAGGGTAGAGATTTAGAATGTGTATGTTATGTACAGACGACGACGTATCGAGGTAAACGCTGTACTCCTATGGTCATTTTGTAACAAAAATATAGTCTGGTTTGGTACACTGTATCTATATGTATAAAACTTTCGCTTTTATCACTGACTCTCACATCACGAAGTCTCAAAAACTACAAGTGCTAGGAGTCTCAAATTTTGCATGGGGGTTCCTTTTAGAACGTAGGTCCTAAGGAGATAAAACGGGATTCACGCGTACGAAGTCGCTGGCGGCCGCTAGTACATAATATAATCTTTTGAGAAGAGAAAGCAACAAAAGACGAAAAATTCGAGATGCTGCCAAAACCTTATTGTTTTCAACGAGAAATAGACGCGATCGCAACATTTCTGAACACGATCCATCCGACGATTGTCGGAGTGAGTCTTCAGGTCCACAGCACAAAATATACAGCCAAGCCATCTGTAGATCGTTTCATCCACGAAGACGCACCCCACCATTCTTCCGCTAATGTTTGAGTGTTATCGGTACACGCTAAATTATCCATGAGTGCACTTGCACACTACAACAAAGACGCTCGGATTGCTCGGATCAAACTCCCCGCACACCGCGCTTCCCTTGACCAAAAATTGATGGGACGCGTCTTCGTGGATGACACGATCTTTATGCTTAACCAAGAATATCTCTAAAATGTATAATAACGTGTGTTGTTGAATTGCTCAACAATGCTGATTTTGAAATTGTTGTCAAATCTGTTTTTGTCTGTTGAATAGAATTGGATTAAATAGCAAATAATAATCATGATGTATTTTGAGAACTAGTGAATGAATAATTAAAATAACAAATCTCAATTCAATTAAAGAATAATCTATTGTTTAGAAATAGGTAGAGAATGCACTATACGCATAGAGCAGAATAAAACGACTTTTATTTTCAGCCACTGAAACTTCAAGCCTATGTGAAATAGCATTTTTTGTGAATGATAAATAAGGTTCAATTGTAACGAAGCTTGGAAGATACTATAAATACTAAATTAAAGCCGTTGTTGATTTTTTCTGTAAAAATCTGTAAAACATTAGTTAGCTTTAATTGTAATTTTTTCATCAGTGGGCTGAATGTGAGTTTGATATAAACTCACACTCAGCGCACTGATGTATGAAAATTTTAGTTTTTGAACGTTTCCCGCTAGGGGCGTTGTACAATCCGTAATACATTTAATGTCATTTTTTGACGCGCTCAATAGTGAGCGCGTTTGATGTAAACTCACAGGAGGCACTCTGTTCTATTTTAGCTACGTCACATCAAAGTTCCCAAGTCGAAAGAACAACAATCGACCGAGTTCGTCCCAAACAGCAATCAGATGTCGACTCGGTCTGCTCTGAAACGTTGACACTGTCTAGCGAATGAATAAAAATGTCGAAGGAGACAATAGATATTTTTTTATCAATTGAAAAGGGTGGCGGTATGAATAAGGGGCAGATACAGTCGCGCGACGATGTTAAAAACTGTTGACATTGATATAGCGTTTCGCGACTGCGAAGTGACTGTGGAGAGACTCATAAGCGACGGGGAAGTGACTTTTAAGCGACAATAAATGATGCAGATTATATCAATGCAGGGTGACTATATACGATACTACTACCGAACTTTAAATGGCCAAATCTGGAAATCATTGAAGGCTTATTTCAGTGGACGTCCTGTGGCTGAAATGATGATGATGATGAACTATAGATTTATTTGATGACTAGCTTTCCGCCCGCGGCTTCGCCCGGGATTTTGTCAGAAATTATTAGAATTTCGCGCGCCGGAAAAACCATCCTTGGACTTCAACGAACATTTAAAAAAAGAATTGGTAAAATTGGTCCAGGCGTTGTTGAGTTATGCGTTTACCAACACATTTTGCGATACATTTTTATATTATAGAAGATTAGCCGTATTGTACATACACATACTTTACCTAATAGGCGAATAAAAATAGTGCAAATAAATAGCTTTTCACAACAATATTGTTAACGACGAAGAAGAAGAAATAAGAAACTTTAGTTTTAACTCAAGTAACTGATATCAGTGACAAAGCAGAAAGATTTAACAGTTAGAAAATAAGAAAAATACTCCTTTTCCTAAAGTAGACCTTTCCCTGAAGTGGGAACCCAGATANTATTAGCACTTACCCATCTCTATTCGAGGCTCACCGGTGAGCCGCGTGGCGTCCAACGTGTTAACTTTGAAAACTAAGATTTAACTAGTTTTAAGATACAATAACTTAAGGTAATCGCCCACTTAGAAAACTAGCTCACAGAAAAACCAACCTTAAGTAATATACCTACCTCACGTAATGAATTTCCAAAAGAAGCAGCAGTTAATTAAAATAGCAAGTACAGCTAAATTTAAGCTACAAACAAGCTGTGTGTACCTGCAGCTCGAGATCAAACATGCGACTCTCATACGACGTGGGATTGAAGACGTCTGCCGCGCCATGGAGTAAAGAAACGAAGGATATGCTTCATTTTTACCAAGCAAAATAATAAGAATGTAAATAGTGATAAGATTCAATAGCGATAAAACTGTGAAAAGCTGTCATTAATACATTAGATTACACCAATACGCGTTATGATTAATAATTACATAGTATATGACTGACGAAAAAGCTTTAGAAACCTTGCGCTACGAATTGGGCCGTTAATACTTAGATATAACAATAAATAAGAAATAAATGTTATCTTATCTTATCTTAAGAGACTGCAAGCCCAATATAATCACTAGACGTGCCTTTATATGACCGATTCTCTTATAGATTTGGTAGATCTATTGCTCTATGATTGATGTCATAATTTTTTCCACTCCATTGAACAACTTTTGTAAAATAAACACCTAAGAATTTAATCCTTACACTTACAGTTGATTGAAAACTTTGGTTTTTAGAACCCATTTACTTTCTAAAAAATGTTTTTCGGTGTGGATTTAAGACCCTATTTAAGCAATGCGTATTTTATAAAATTACCGCATCCAGATATTCGTAGTCCATGTAACGTGTAAGCGCGGTGTTTACACGCGCGGCGGCAAATTTACGCTCGTCTGCACCGCCTACGTCACGGTTATGCATAGGATTATGTCACTTATAATTAAAGCCTTCCTTTAGATGGAACTCAGTATTGCTTGAACTTCAAGGTAACTTCGAATAGCTATCGCCCGTATTCACAAACGATGCTTGCTTATGTGAAGAAGCAAATCGAACGCACAGCGTTGAATAGAGCTCTGTGGTTGGTTCGTGTGTCACCCTGTGCGTCCACACGCACTGTGAGACCTCATAGTAACATTTGTGAATACGGGCGTAAATGTGTTTGGAAATAGGAAAAACTCGAAGGTAGGTAAATATATTATGTTTAGGAAAAAAAACTTTATTTTAATAAAAGCTTCCGTAATTCTATTATTGCCATTTTATACTTCGTTCGTGCGTTAGTTTCAGCCAAATAATGTCCACTGCTGGACAATCCCCCTCTCTCATGGTTTCTGCAGAATACCAGTGGCCGTAACTTGCTCCCGAGTACGTTATGGCCTCATACTTACTGAGCAGAGACCAATTTGGTACAACAATTGTTATTATTTTTACTTTGTAATGTCAATGTGTATCATTTAGTACCAAATAAATATTTTTTCTTTCTTTCTTTCAAGGATTTCCAAAACGACCGGTCCTACGCTGCCCGCATCCAGGTACTTCCCGCGAATTACACCAAATCACTGGTCACCTAGTGGGGGCCTGCCCACATAATATTTTAGTGTACTTATTTATTAGGATTCAGTTCTATTAAATCTTAAATTCATGTATGGTAAAGTTATATCTTTACTAAAATGCTTAATGCTCTGAAAAAAAAACAATTATCAATATGCAAAATCTTTCAGATTTTCCCATGACATGTATGGAGTGACATCGAAATAGATACTGATGTCAATACATACTCGTAGTTCTTTTTAATCTTCACTAGGGTAGAGATTTAGAATGTATGTTATGTACAGACGACGACGTATCGAGGTAAACGCTGTACTCCTATGGTCATTTTGTAACAAAAATATAGTCTGGTTTGGTACACTGTATCTATATGTATAAAACTTTCGCTTTTATCACTGACTCTCACATCACGAAGTCTCAAAAACTACAAGTGCTAGGAGTCTCAAATTTTGCATGGGGGTTCCTTTTAGAACGTAGGTCCTAAGGAGATAAAACGGGATTCACGCGTACGAAGTCGCTGGCGGCCGCTAGTACATAATATAATCTTTTGTGAAGAGAAAGCAACAAAAGACGAAAAATTCGAGATGCTGCCAAAACCTTATTGTTTTCAGCGAGAAATAGACGCGATCGCAACATTTCTGAACACGATCCATCCCGCGACGATTGTCGGAGTGAGTCTTCAGGTCCACAGCACAAAATATATATACCGCCAAGCCATCTGTATATCGTTTCATCCACGAAGACGCGCCCCACCATTCTTCCGCTAATGTTTGAGTGTTATCGGTACACGCTAAATTATCAATGAGTGCACACGCACACTACTACTACTCGGATTGCTCGGATCAAACTCCCCGCTCCCCGCGCTTCCCTTGACCAAAAAATGATGGGCCGCGTCTTCGTGGATGAAACGATCCATAAGTTTAATCAAGAATATCCCTAAAATTTATAATAACGTGTGTTGTTGAATTGCTCAACAATGCTGATTTTGAATAATTAAAATAACAAATCTCAATTCAATTAAGAATAATCATTGTTTAGAAATAGGTAGAAAAACTACTACTCGGCTTTACACGGCTTTTATTTTCAGCCACTGAAACTTCAAGCCTATGTGACATAGCATTTTTTGTGAATGATAAATTAGGTTCAATTGTAACGAAGATTGGAAGATACTATAAATACTAAATTAAAGCCGTTGTTGATTTTTTCTGTAAAAATCTGTAAAACATTAGTTAGCTTTAATTTCAGCCCACTGATGTATGAAAATTTTAGTTTTTGAACGTTTCCCGCTAGGGGCGTTGTACAATCCGTGATACATTTAATGTCATTTTTTGACGCGCTCAATAGTGAGCGCGTTTGATGTAAACTCACAGGAGGCACTCTGTTCTATTTTAGCTACGTCACATCAAAGTTCCCAAGTCGAAAGACAACAATCGACCGAGTTCGTCCCAAAAAAGTTTGCCATCAGCCCCAGAAATAAAGCAATCAGATGTCGCCTCGGTCTGCTTTGAAACGTTGACACTGTCTAGCGAATGAATAAAAATGTCGAAGGAGACAATAGATATTTTTTTATCAATTGAAAAGGGTGGCGGGTATGAATAAGGGGCAGATACAGTCGCGGGACGATGTTAAAAAATGTTGACAAAAATGTAGCGTTGCGCGACTGCGAAGTGACTGTGGAGAGACTCATAAGCGACGGGGAAGTGACTCTAAAGTGACAGTAGATGATGCTGATCAGCGTTATGCATAAATTATTTGTATATAGTGAAATCATGATTATTAAGGTTACCGCTACAAGATTGACCGTAATCTGAATATCATTGGGGAAGGCTTAGTTCAGCAGAGGACGTCGTGTGGCTGAAATGATGATGACGATGAACCATATTATATTACTTTGATGACTAACAAAAGAAGTAGCATTTAAAACAAGTGTGTTTTACTGTCGACAGCACATCTGATTATAGTTTATTGTGCCAAAATCGCACCTATTTTAATTAAATTAAGCGTCTCAGCTTTTACTATGGCGTGTATCTCCATTTATATTTTAATAAAAAGTAGCGTAAACATCCACAGGAACCAATAGTTAACGAGAAAGAAGAAATAAGAAACTTTAGTTTACTTTTAAAGTTACTGATATCAGTGACAAAGCAGAAAGATTTAACAGTTAGAAAATAAGAAAAATACTCCTTTTCCTAAAGTAGACCTTTCCCTGAAGTGGGAACAAATTTACATTTTAATTTAGTTCCCAAGTGATTGCGAGTCCAAGGCAACAGTATACTTTAGCCACTTTCAAATTAATCTGTTTGCGAAAAAGAATGTTTCGGCCGAAAATACATTTCCTGAATACTTATACAAATTAAAGATCTTTGGGGGATTGAATAATGATAAATTGGCGTATTGTACTACAGGATAATAAAGTATTTGAGTGTCGTTATGAGTTCTCTGAAGACGTAAAGTATGGGGCCAGAATGATGGCATAGATTTATATGATAGGCTTCCATATTTTTTAAGTGCCTCCATATTTTTTATTTATCGGTCAGAAGACTATGAGCAGATTTATTCTATTATTAAAAGCGATGAGAGCAGAATCCCCACTAGGACTCCCTCCATGATTAATTCTGGCTCTCCATGTTCAGAATGTGCCGTCGTTTAAGTCGCCGTATAGCTTCAAGGATAGTGAGCTGCACAGCAGTGCTTCCAAAAAAAAATCTTTATTTTCTTTATTTCCTTTCCATACATTCTCGAATGTCTCGATCAACACGCACGCTCCTGTGTCTTAATAAAAAATCTATCACCTTATTTTCCATTTATTAAAATGATTTAGCCATTGCTTTAGCCTTTTCACCATTACAAGTAATGGCCGACAAGCATTAGGGTAATTTAGAAAAAAATCAAAACAACAGTAACATAGAGGCATGCGTTGCATGTTAAAATGTATGTATAGTCAATTTAGATAGATATTAAAAGATTTATTTGCAAAACACATTGACACACAATAAGCAACAAGAAAGAGTAACAAACGCAGGAGTAGCAGAAAAATAGTTATTAAAAGTAATAAAAAAAAGAAAATCCTGCGCTAAGGTGTAAGTGTGCCGCAGCGATGCAAAAAAGCAGAGAGCTCAGTGTAGACACGTTGCTCTAAAAAGGAGCAGAACACTGATTTTCAGAATCTTGCTTGAAAAAAAGAAAGAAAGAAAAAAAGCAATTTATTGCAGTGCCTTCTTAATAAAAGGTATGTTTTATTGATGAAATACATTACTTTGAAATAAAACCTCACCTCTACATAAATCTAAATCACCCCTGCTCTGACGTCATAAGTGTAATTGAAAACCCGAAAGTATCCCCGTTTAACGGAAACTGAGAAACAAATAGACAAGTTCGGGGAACTATTCGGGACAAGAAACCTCCATTTTGATTGGATTAGTCCTTCGCGACCCGCTCGTAGATTCTTTTGGGTCTGGACGTAGTGGTAAGCGGAGCGGGCTAGAAATTTGATTTTCGACCGAATAAAAAAGGTTCACTGGTTAGGTTTTATGATGATGTTGCAGTAGTAGATGACAGAGGACAAGATTGGGATTCTTTTAAAATGCAAACGATGCATGTATCGGACTGATGATGATTCAAAGATCGCTATTTAAGTTCCCAACAATCGCTGGATTATTGTGGTGAAACCAAGACACAAGCAATAACTTCAGCTGAAGAGGTTACCTTTAATAGTAATTTGTTCACTATCAATCATCATCATATCAGCCACTCTAAAACTGAACATAGGCCTCCCCCAATGAAGAGAATGATTTCCAGATTCGCTGGTTGTCTGCATCCAGCGCAATCCTGCTGTATGATGCTGTATCTACTGGCTTTAGGTTGGTTAATTTTCTTATAAATAGCTAAATGAATAAGGGCCCTAAGTTCTTTAAACTTGCTGTAAGCCTTCGCCTCCCACCATGACAGCATCCTAACATCCATATAGACTAGTTGGTTAAAAGTTTCCAAGCTGAAGTTTCGGCAGATCTTTCATTAGCCGAGCATCGGCTCGGTTAGTGGATTGGCTCTGTTAGATCGGGACGTAATAAAACTGTTAGAACTTGGCCATTGCGCTGCCGGGTGCTTTTGTAAGGTTAAATTTAGATATTTGTATACTAGGCCTGTCAGGCTTTCACAGAAAACAATAAGTTAACGATGTATATATTCAAGGAAGTAGTTTTTTAAGAGATTTGCTAACTATAAGTATCGGTTTAGAATCGATTACGATCGAATTAATTAAAAGGCGTACCTACATGTAACAGCTATTTGAAATCATACGGTAATCAAAAAAACAATAAAGGTAGGTAATATAATTATTATTAACAAACAAATTTAAACTCTTTTATAAACCCTATCAGCTCCTTTAATTAGTACCTTTTCTGTACATGTATGAAAGTAATAGTCACCATTTGCTTAAATAGCATAGAAATAGGTGTTATTTAAGCAAATGGTGACTATTAGCAGACACCATAAAAACTGCTTCCAAGTTCCAATACTATAAAAAGTAGTGTATTCCAAAATGTATTACTTCTAGATACCATCCCTTACGATTGAACTCAGGGCGTTCGACTGTACGATATAACCCTGCCGCGGAGGCAGCACGTAGCAGACATGTGGAGGCAGAAGTCGTCGGCATATACTAGCTCAGTATGTAACTATGTATCCACAATCCACATGCACGCAGCTCGCAGTTCACATAGCACGTGTACTTATACGGCACACATAGAATTGATGAAAAGTACGTTATTATATCTTTGACTTTAGCCTCTACATGTCTTATGTTTTTTTTTTTTGTTATATCAGCGTTTTGAATCACCTGATGGAAACTTTCCAAAGCATCAAAAACTTATGAGCTCATTTATGAGTACCTCCAAACGACTTCAATAATTTTAAAGTTAAAGAATGTTTCCAAACTAAATTGATAATATTGATAGGAGGACCGACGATCTGGAAGGTCACCAGGACCGATCAATAAGGAAATCCTTGGGAAAAGGATATGGAAATCCCTGTAAAGTGTAAGCAGTGGACGTCATTTAGCTGAAACAAACGAACGAACTGATAGTGACTTACTAATATGAAAAAATAAACATTGACCATCATCATCTAAGTATAGAGTTAAGACATAAGTTAAATATTTTGTCAAATTACTTTGTTATGAACCGCTGGTAAACTATGTCATCTTAGTTCTGACAAAACTACCAGCTCCCATATTCCTAGATCCTGCATACCCATCGCTACCTCAACAGAACAAATTGAAATGTCGCTCAGGTCGGTCCTGATATTGCTCGGGTATCGACAAAGCCAACTTATCTTTGAAATGATACCTTGACAGCACGATATCTGAGCTGGAACTTGTCAAATAAATGAGCCAATAAAGTTTACAGATGACATAAAATGTCTGATATCTTTGAAATTACTCGTAAAATTGCTCTGAGTGCATGCTTTGGGATACGTAAATAAAACAATTTTTTTTTAGGTAGGTATTTCAACTATTTTTTATTTACATACCTAGTATGAGTAAATGTGAACTCGTATTTAAAATATTAGACAATTTGTAGTAAACCTAAACGGCTATTAATTTGATATAGAAATTAATATTACTAAAGATAAGCTTAATGATCTTGTGTTAGATTTTCTTACACAAAGGTTGGATTGCACCACCTTACCCTTACTTTATGCTTTAACTTTAACAAACGTCAAAAATCTGTCATACAAAAAACACCGGTTATGGTTATAGTTACGGTCAGAGTGAAGCGGTGCAACTCAGCCTATAAGGGTCACGAAACGGCAGTCCAAAACTGTAACCATTGAGATACATATTATACCTATATCGGCTCTAAGTACGTGTGTATGTATAATAATAAGATGTTAAAAGGGCCTATAACTAATTACCTAGTCTCCCTGAAAAATGTTTTCTTTGTAAGTAACTTGTACCTAAATTCCTACCTCAAAACCATTACGTGAAACAGTAAGTTAAATTAAAGCATGTTCATCTTATATTTTGTATAACAATTTCCTTTGATTTCTTAATACAGTGTTTTTCAACCTGTGGGTCGCGACCCCCCAGGGGCCTCTATAGGGGGGTCGCGAGAGGTCGCAAAAACTACTTCAGTAAAAAAAAATCTTATAAAGACAGACTAATCCGAAATCTAACTATGCAAAAGTTGTATGGATTGAAGTATTCGGTCCCTACAAACATCTTTGTAACATTATAAAATGCATGAAAAAAAAAGCGAACGGTCGGGGGTCGCCAAAAATTTTTTCATACTACCCCTAGTATGTCATGAAAAAGGTTGAAAAATACTGTCTTAATAATATCACCACGCCGTAATTTATTTCTGGAAATAGAAGGGAAAAGTCTTTTCGTGGAAATATTGACATTGTGATTATTGTTTAAATAAAGATCTTCCAAGAAACCCAAAATTCTTCCAAAGCTCCTATAAGTTACAGTGGCATTTGTATATTGACAACACAGGTACCTACATATACCTACTAATTATGAACAACTAATCATAATACTTCAGTGTCTGATCTGCCTTTATCCATACTTTACCTTGTTTTACTATTTATACATACCTGCATTTTTTCCTTGCAATCAAAGATAACATTTTTAAATTCGTAAGTTACATAAATGACTAAAAATGATGGTACAGCTTTATGTGATCATTACTCTTAGATACGTATTACAGTACCTCTAGCATGAACAACTTTCGACTTCGAATCGTTTGCGTATTCGACAAAATTCGATACTCAATCTTCGAATTAAACGATGACGTGACAATTTTGATTCCCAAAATAAGTTTCTTTCAACCATTTCTCATGCTAAGTTCGCTTTACGACACGTTCACAAGGGCGTTGTTGTAGTTTTCTTACTCTTATTTTTAGACAAATAATACTACGAGTACGTTTGGCTTTACAGATTCAAGAATAGATTCAAGTGATTAGCTCAATTATTAAATTAAGTTTCACATAAGTTTTGATAGTTCTGCCAGAATAACTACCTTACAAAATACGGCTTCAATCTCTAAAAACTAAGACGGATCTCGCAAACTATCTCAAGTTCTCAACCCCCACTCGAGTTGGGTAATTTACTCTATAAAATAATATTCGGAAGTCGTTACCTCGCCTCTTTTGCTCCGACACACATTTAGGCCGGCTCCCGCGAACTCTGCTGGGTAGCAGTTACACCGAAGCGAGCGTGATGCTGGAAGATATCTTCAAAGTGTAATTTGAGTTGCAAGGGTTTTATAGATTACTAGCGGTCGCCCGCGACTTCGTACGCGTGGATCCCGTTTTACCCCCTTCATCTATCTTAAGCGGTTTAGATTTTTTCATACAAATGTTTTTTCCCGCTAACTCCCGTTCCCGTGGGAATTTTGCAATATCCTGTTGTAACTAAGCTTTAAGTTTACTAAGGTACCTGCATGCCTTTCAAGCGTCTAACTTAAGCGGTTTAGATTTTTCATACAAAAGGATTTTCCCGCTAATTACCGTTCCCGTGGGAATTTCGGGGATTCCTTTCTTAGTGCACCTCTACGGTATCTAAGCTACGTCCCTTCCAAATTTCAAGTGCCTACGTTGAGCCGTTTAGGCTGTGCGTTGATATGTCAGTCAGTGAGTCAGTCGGTTTCTCCTTTTAAATATTTATATTTTATGGAGAAAAATAATTAAAAAGCTATCACTGAATTTTAGCATAATTGTACTATGGTGAGTTTGGCATATTGCTGAAAATTGAAGATCAGATAGAAGTTTGAAAAGAGCTTCACATGGAGCCTGAAACCACATACGAAATGGTTACATTGCCTTGTTCAACCGAAACACGAGTTATGTGGCTGAGCAGGTTGGTATCTAATATACATACAGTTGGTAATTTTCCCAGTCCAAATGGGAGTACATGATCTAGATCAGATGCTCAGATACAGCATATTTTTTAAAGAACCCTTGAAAGAGAGTCTGACAATAGTGACTGAGTTTCTTACACTGCTTCTTCTCAGCACTGGTCCATAGCAGATGATTATTGACGCGAAGCAGTGGTAGGGTTAATACTGGGACGCGTAAAAGTGCTTTGAACTTAATACCTATTCTAATTGACCATTGTTACATGCTGACAGCTGTTACAACTTATATTATTTTGTCTGCTTCTCATAGTACTTAGTTTGGAACTAGATGACGCTGTGTTAAATGTCCAAGTACTTACCTACTTGAAAAAAGCTCGCTTCGGTGTGATTATCAGCCGACGTTGCAGAGGCCACTTCTCCGGATCTTTATGGGTATATTATGCAACATTATGCACCAAGTATGCAAAACATATAGTCTCTCATCTCACATAATGTCAGGTAAGAATCTGGCCCAGTTGGATGCTCGCTGTAATAGTTTGGGCAACTTTGGGTTAGTTTGGGCAGATATTTACTCGAAAGTTACGAGCTTGAGGATGTTACATTGGAGAGTCTACCAGACAGATTAAAAATGCACTAAATATCTAGTATAAACCATATGTTTTAGTAACCTATATGATTTTTATAGTAATTAAATAAATCGTATAAACAGGTGGCACAGAATACAATGGATTGGTGATTCTTACTGTTAGATTTTGAGTTAACTCTTTCGCTAGTCATTTGGTTGTTGTTGTTCGTTGAACGCTCAAATTGATAAACCAATTTACATATTTACAATGTTTGGATAAGTAATTACTTAAAATCTTCTTAATCTTAAGAGGGATAAAATAACGGATTTAAATGTGAGTCCGATAGCACATCAACCCCTAATTAGGAATTTATGAACTTTCATATTTATCGTAAGGAACTCCCACTCGGTGTACCGACGACTTGGTGAAGGTCGTGGAAACGCCTGGATGCGGGCAGCGCAGGACCGTTGTAGAAATCTTTGAAAGCCTTTGTTTAGCAATTCAAATCTTTTGGTTGAAAGAAAGGAAAGTTTTAATTTTCTTTTGGTATTTTTTATCGTGATGAAAACTTTCTGTGATAGACCGTAATCTTTACGAGTAGTAACAAATTGGCACCCACCCAACAGATTCCTATGTGACAAAGAAAAGACCCCAGAAACCTTTTGAATCGAATGTTTTGAAAGCTTTCTATTTTATACTTGCTGAGAGAGATTACAATTACTAGTATGCTGTAAGACTTCCGTTTTTTGCCATTTGGCTACGGAACCCTAATAAAAAAGCTGAAACGATAACCTCCTAAAATACAACCTATTAGGTACTTATTATTATTCTGTAATATTACACGAGCCTTTAAAATACTACAGCAATAACAATAGGTATCTGTATAAATTGATCTAATATACAACATGGATTAAAATATTACAGTAAATAACACCCCGTCGTTTTTTCGTCGGGGGTTAAAAATATTTGTCTAAATTGATTCTCACTATCTCGTGAAAATATTGAATAACTGGAAGGAAAATACACCTAGATATAGTTAAAAACGCAATATTTACAGTTTCTTTTTCTTTCCATGATTTTTCCAGCTACAAACTCCAAGTCGTCTATCAAACGTTCCCCCAACGAGAAAATTGCGATAATTTCTGACGATATAATAGATCATTTAGCCAATGTAGCTTATTTTCCTTAAAATTTCTTAATTTCCCCGCTTACCTAACACCACCAATTTCGGGTAATCGCGAGCCGGGCGATAAATACGCGCGCAGGCATTAACCAGCTATTACTGGTCGTTTAGACCGGAATATTCCGGCAGTAATCGGTTGTAACCGGTTATAACCCGATACGGTGCGTCGCGAACACATGGGGCCGTGTCGATGGCTAATTGGATATGTAATTCAATTGGTTAGAACTAGTTTGGCGAGCGACGGACATTGAGGTGATATACAGGTATAGGCTCTAATGCAATAGTGAGGTGCATTTAGGCTTTGTAGCAGAGGTATAAAGTTCTATTAAGCAGCTAAAGGACGCACACCCGCTACCAACCGGGCAACATGGAAAGCCATGGAGGCCTATGTTCAGCAATGGACGTCCTATGGCTGAGATGATGATGATGAAGCAGCTAAGGAATGCGTTCTGACAAAAATACCTCACTGGATCAAATTGTCACCTTCAGTCTATCTCTACATAAAGTCACTTCTCCATTCTTTCTTTCCTTTTCGTTCGTTAGTTTCAGCCAAATAACGTCCACTGCTTCACAAAGCCTCCCCCAAGGATTTCCACAAGGACCGGTACTACGCTGCCCGCATCCAGGCACCTCCCGCGATCTTCGACAGATCATCGGTCCACCTAGTTCTTCACATTTCGTTCTAGTATAGTCTAGTTGGTTCACCTTTCCTTTTACTTCCAGGTAATAATTCTTACCTCTGTGAAATCGAGGAAGCACCTCTAAATCAACCACTAACAAAAACCTAATCATGTCAAATTTTAATTACCTCATCTTATGAGCTATTTTGGGACGTTCTAATTATTATTTTTAGGCAGTAAGTAAGTACATCTGTTCAAGTGCTAATTCTTCGTCAGTCGACGAAGCACATGGTGTCGTGTCCTGCGTGCCCAGACAACTGCAAGCAGGAAGATTTAATGAAGGCTAATGACAACGCCATTCTTGTGGCGGAGTTTTGGGCCGACACTGTGTAGGTTTGTTGTCGACACGACAAGAAGAAGAAATACATAATCTTCTTGCATAATAAAACATGAACGTAAGTCCCAACGGGGTCTAAAACGGTGTAAGTAATAAATAGAACATTTCAAGTATTATCTGGATCCACTAAAACAGTGCGCGTCTAAAGAAGCTTAGTGAGAGAGGATTGTCTTAATTTGAAGCGCATTAATTACCTTCGGAAACGAACGCGGTATCGCGTAACATCACAGATGGTTGGGCCCGGAAATTTGCTTTAAATTAATTTGAATATAAGACTTAGTTGGTTTTCCAAGGCAAACTTCTAAGTAGTGTTCCTGAACATTATTATTATAAAGAGCTGTGGTTTTCTGAATAAAGAAAAATAAAAATTAAATAAATAAACATGATGTTCAGAATATTAAAAATAGCGCAAGCGTGTAAGTTACAAATACGAGTAGAACATATTACTTAACTAAAAAAAATCAAGAACAAGTCGGTACATTCAACACTTATCATGCCAAAAAGTTACGTAAACTTTATTCAAAATACATAACGTAAATTATTTTATTTTAATCAACAATGTTTCTGTGATTTTTTGATCTATGAAGATAGAGCAAGTTGGCTGTAATTAAGGTAGAGTAGCTGTTGACTCCAGTGTTGTGATCCAGTGAGTTAAGTTGCTGCAAATATTACAGTAAATAGATTGGACAAAATTCTGCGATTATACCTAGGTATATAATTTTCAATAAATAGGTAAGTTAGGTGGACCCTACGAAATTGACTAGAACCTGGTACCTACTTATTCTGTGCTAGAAATTAGATTATTCACACGATTTTAAACTTACTTAAAAGTAACTCAAGTTGTCCATTTTAATCATCATCATCATCATTTTAGCCATAGGACGTCCACTGTTAAACATAGGCCTCCCCCAATGATTTCCACAATGGCCGGTTGGTGGCGGCCTGCATCAAGCGCCTTCCTGCTACCTTTATTAGGTCGTCGGTCCACCTTGTGGATGGTGTGGACTGTGGACTTCCTACGTTGCGTTTTTTTATAAGTTAAGAAAAATAATTTTTGACGTATTTTATGGCCTCATCCAGAATATAATTATAAACACATTGTACTGTGAGAACATCCACCTGCTCGGTAACAGTACCGCTCAGCCCAATTCATTATTTTAATTTAATTAATAAATAAATTGCTCCAACAATTCTTTGTCTCCAAAATAAGCAGACTGATGAGATGTGCCATGGCGAGTAAATAACTGGGAATGTGATTTTTAGACATTTTCCCCTAGAAACGAATTAATAGATATTAATTCGTTAATATAAAAGCAGGCAAGATTGCCTGCTTTTTATTTTTAAAGTAATTGTACGAATACTTACATGTTGTATTGAAGCGGGAGATAGCGATTCGCTTTTGATGTCCAATAATGTACCTACAATAAAAAAAGCTCAATAAAATGTGGGCGTATCTTTAAGACTCCAATTATAAATTTACTGAACAATCGATATCCATTCTATCATCATCAAACCTTTAGATGATATTGAAATCGAACGTAGACTTAGTTCTCAGTAAAAAATAGTCTAAGAAAACAAATTCGCCTTCAGTAAAAGCTCTACGAAAAGCTAAATTCGTCTCTAAATCGAAAGTACGTCGAAAGTCACAGGCAGGTAAACCTACTTTAGCGTTTGACCCGTATACCTTTCATGTGAAGGTTGCAAATATTTCAGAGCCTTATAAAATGGCTAAAACAGCTCGGCTATGTCAGTTTTTGCTTATTTTCTTTTTGAACGCCGCCGCAGAAAATCTCGCTACAGCTGTACGGTTAGCAAAAGAAGTTTTATTTATTAAAAGGTTTTTATCGTTGCTTGTGGTGGACCTTACAAAATGATGATTTATTTTCAGCTGTCGTCTGTGAGTCTTTCACCATATGACAGAACATATTCTACATAGTAGTAATAGTTGAGAAATAATAGTATGTATTAGGAAGGTTATATTATATCACTGAGTGAATAGACTAAGGCTGAATAAGATCGCATTGGTCAGAACGTGTAATATAGTCATCAGCATTTCCATTAATGGCAAAGCATAAGTCCACTACTGAACTTAAAACCTCCCAAATGAAACCCACAAAGCACAAAGCTTTTTTCAAGTATTTGAATTTGGTGGTACTTACTGATATTTCCGTGTAAAATAGGCGATCAAGTAATTTCGTTGATCCACAATGAAGAACTACTTGCCCTACATCTCAAGATGATGGCGCAAGTACACTATGCAGGAAATTGGCCAAGACGTAATAGTGTGAACACCATTTCGGTTACTCTCTCCTTCCCCCACCCGTGCGTCGCCCATACTTCGGTGTGCGGGCTAGCGCTTCGACTTGGACAATTTTCAGCATGTACTTGCGCCATGATGGAAAGTGATGACCAGGTTGAAGGTGGAAGCGTGAATCAGCCGGAATCCTCAACTAAGGAGGAACTGGCTATCTTACCTCTAACTGTTAATGTTAATGTTAAGTATTGTAAGTGTATTGTCGATGATACTGAATAAACATTTTTTCTTTCTTTCTTTCTTTCTAACTGCTGGAACACAACAATGCTGTTAAAACATTGTTGTTATGGCGACAGACTTAGGTAAGATGGTGTTAGCTAGCCAGGCGGACTTAAAACAAGCCCTACCACCAACCAAACCGGCCAGAAAAATCTGCCCCCACTGGGACTCACACAGATTCACCCGGAATGTTCAACCACGGAGATTTTAATCCAATATGCGACTTTTTTGTCGTCGGTACACCGCATCGGGGGCGCGATATTACGCGCCTACAGAGATTAACACCGGCGCCTAGATTGCGAACTATTGAAATTTACGCTCCGCTCCCGCCGCTCCGCATATATTAACCGCGAGCGGAGCGGAGAGGACAAGCGCTCGTTAGTGAGCGCGTGTGGTCGAACATCTTTATGGCGCGCGATAATTATTGGTTCTGTAACTTTTTAAGCTGTAGTGCTTTCTTTTTAATAGTAGAGATACAAAAAAGGTTTTGTGGTGGATGCTTTCAAGCATCTCTATTCTTGAAAGTAGATTACATAGTACAAGTCAGGGCTGCTCAACCTTTTGAAGAGTCTGGCTAAACGGTATATTCAGTCGTTAAGATCGAGCCACTTACATTTCCTATTTCAGTTACTCTCATGACAAGCGCAATACAAACTCAATTATTAAGATCAAACCATACTTACGCGGGTCACTTAAAATTCTTTCGAGGGCCTGGGGTTGTACGACCTTGGTACAAACGAATCTGAGGGCCTAGTGTGAGTTTAAATCAAACGCGCTCACTAGTGATGTAAACTCAAGAAACTCACACTCAGCCCACTGGTCTTTTTGCCCACTGGTCTTTTTATAAACGTCAGATCGACATTTAACATGCCGAAAGCACGAAATTAAAATATTTTTCAGAAAATCAGGTTAAAAAATCTAATGCCATATTAATAGTCACACCTGCTGCATTATATGTAGTCACACCTGCTACTACTCGTATGTATAGAGTTTGCTGCATAATATTATGTCTCAGTTAATAATTATTCCCATGGAATAATGTGGGGCATTTCAATATTGGGTTGTACTGTAATATGCCGGTGGTAATAATCTCCACATAAAGTGTGCTTCGCGGGTTGTACACCGCCTTGGGTAGGGTTGACACATTCCAGAATACGTTTAATTATGCTTAAAGTACGGTTATTTAATTATTACTTAGAATTTGTTGAAGAAACATAGTGACAAGGAAAATTAATTAATAATTTAATATTTTTATCTGCGGTTTAACTTAATGGTACTCATACAAAA
This sequence comes from Ostrinia furnacalis, assembly GCF_004193835.3. Lineage (NCBI taxonomy): Eukaryota > Metazoa > Arthropoda > Insecta > Lepidoptera > Crambidae > Ostrinia > Ostrinia furnacalis. The sequence goes on from NW_021132518.1 coordinate 827,400, forward strand.
TATCAAGTAACTCGCCTTCCATTTAATATTTATTGAGTTACTCGTTGAGATTTTAATTGTAAAATCGCTTTATTCTAAAAAGTTATTGCTAAGGTGCATCTGTTTCGAATAGAGGGGCAGAATATCACCTAAGCTGCTTAAATCTTGTCAACGTCCAGGTGATGTTGCCAGTAAATGTAAATAGATTTATTTTTAAAGAAGAATAAATCAAGATCAGATTTATGTAAATCGTGTATTCTGTACTTCTGCCGCTGATGGACGTCTTGGGTAAAACTGTAAGTCCACAGTGAATTATATAAATAAATAAATAAATAAGAAAAGATAAAAACGTGCCAGCAGTCGTAACAGAGCAATAAACGCTGATTTTCAGCAGCAAAGCAGTTTTGGTGCACTGGATAAAGGTATATTTACTTAATGCCTTTTTGGCAGCCCTACCCATATCCAGGGCTTACGTAAGGGCGCCTCGGCAAGATTTACGCCTGGGCTTACCTGCATGCACTCCATTCCAATTCCCAGATACGGCCCGCGGCTACGGCACCCCACATACGGACCCCCGGCCGCAGGCCTGAACCGGTTTTATGCATAAACCCGGTTTAGATTGCACTTAACCGGTTAGATAGGAGTGCAGCTCTAAATATAAACGAGTTTAGAAACAATGAAATAGATTTCACAGGCACATAATTAGTTTTATTAAAAAGAAACGTTTCTCTGGCTTGTAAATAAGTCTTAAAAAAATATGCACACGTCCATAGGTGGACCCACGACCTCATAAGGTAGCAGGTTCGACATTGGCAGAAATAAACCTTATAGGAATGAGGTTAATTGTTGCCATCCGTTAAAAAATTGCCAAATGGGCGACAGATTTTTGGGCCAAGTTGGTGAATAGATAAATAACTTGTATTTTTGAAAATTTTTAACGGGAAAAAATACGTATCCAATTAATTATTGCTTTTGCAAATGACTGTCTAACTTGCAAGTGGCAGTATCACGCCATCTATTAAAAGCATAGGAAACTTCGTAGTCACACGGGGTGAATGTTTGTGTAACAAAATTAATGTGTAAAACCATGTTATTTACTTACTTAATTACTGGAAAAAAAACATGATTACCAAATTGTTTAATTAAATACTTATCTATATTACTTGTACTTATAATAATTTACAAGGCATACAAATCACCAAAAAAAGGTTCGTAGACGAAGTAAAAAAACATTGTTTTGAGATTAAGATAAACATTATCCCTTAAGATTTTCTTTGCGATTTCTTAAAACTCGCTAATAAAATAATAGCTTCGTACATATTACAATAAAAAAGATTGGGCTGTCTGTAACTGCCATTCAATATTATATTTCTTGTGCCTGATTTTTCAATCATCGAATAACTTTTATCTGATTAATAAAATTGGCACGTTGACAGTTTTAGCGTGGGAGATATTATGTCAAAATGATTCTTCAATTAAAAGTTAACTGATGATTCAAAAATCTGCCTTTAAGGAACTGACTAAGTACCTAATGAATGACTTGATTATTTTAAGAGATCATAGATAACATACTAGATCCACTTGATGACAATAAGAGTATGGTCACCTTGAACAACTATTCTAAAATAGTGCTTTAAAAACGCTCCACCATAATATACAGAGTAATAGCACCGACAACTATTGGCCTTACCCCTTCAAATTACGTTTACACATACAAATACGTTATTTAACTCTAATAAAACATTTATTGGAGTAAAGTTACTCTTTAACTTGATGTTAAAAAGATAATTTGAACCGCTTAGCAGGTTTTACCGAACCTTTATTTCGTACAATTTTACTCTGAGCGTTTACTGACTCCACAGATTTGTTCGTAGGCCTCGTCTCGGAGCTTCCAGAACCTTCTGGGAGGTCATAATTCAATGCTTCTTCTTATGCTTTGGTCACAGACTCGAATATCTCTCTCTGAACGCGAAGTTGCAGATGTTTTGGAAGCGTTCTCGTTTTCTGACAGAGACTTGTAAATAAGTGCGTAAGCGCATCATCCTCAGTATTTCTATTCCCGTCTATCAACTGTTTCCTTAAATCACTTCTCTGTCTGTTCTGTTCTGCCCTTCTTTTCTCTCTTTCTTCTAGATTGTCAAGAAAAGATTCTCTTTTATTGACTTCCATTATTGGTGGATTGTTTGTTGGCTCAATGGTAACATCTACAATATTTGGCTTGATGTCTTCATCTTCTGAAACCTCACATTCTATATTAGGGTATTCTTCGTTATCTTCTTCTTCGATTGTGAAGTTAGAGCCATTGTTATCTATATTGTTGGGTTGAGGAAGAAGGAAATCCATGAGATCTTCGTATTTCCATGGGGCTAGCGTTTGTTGAGCTATTTTTCGTCTCCTCATTGCTTCTCTGTGACTGTCTCGAAGCCTCTTCCATATTGATTTTGCTTCTGATACTGTAAATGAAATAAAATAATTTATTAACGTCCGTGAATCAAGACGTGGAAATAATGTAAGTCCAATAGAATCAAGACCATGGAAATAATAGTTTTGTTTTATGTCCTTCCAAACAATACAAACAGTGCTGTTGTCTGATAGAATTATTAGATTTGTTGATTAAATGTAACACCTAATTTTAATAATAGAAAAAAAAAACAGTATTAATCTGTTTGAGTAGGTATGTACCTATTACCAAACATACTTCACTCTCACTAAGATTTATCATTATTGCATAACATTTCTTTACGAATTGGGCATACAGGAAGTTACCTACTTACTCACTGAATAACAAAAATCTGAAAATGTAATATTTAAACAGACAAATGCTACTTAAAAAACTGCAACAAATACCTACCTAGTTATCTAACATTAATAACACGGACAAATTTATTCAAAACAACAAAGTAGCAGGTACCATATAAGTACGTAACGCGTAGGCAGTGACTGTGCACACGCAATGCCAATCCAAGACACGAGTGAACTCAATCCAATTGAAAATCGACCTTAACACTATTACAATAAAACAGAACTTACCGTCAGCCATCCCGCACTCCATCGCCACAGATTTCCATGTAGCATGTTTTCGCGCGTTATCTCTAAAAAATACGCTGCTACTATCCCAAAGGCACGGGTTGGATCGCACTTTCAAGATGAATTCTTCCATTTTGTTAAAATATTTAAATAAAGAACACAAACAACGCTAATTGTCTAAGTTGTCACGACAGTCACGCCACACGGAGCGCGGGGCATTGAACGTGGACGCCCGTGCATAGCGTGTGCTGTCAAGCGCCGTGCTATTGGAAGTGCGTTTGAGAGATACTAGATGGCGTTAGTAGTTGCATATTTAGGTACTTGTCACTTTCGTTTGGTCGTTTTTTCATTCTTTTATTTTTTTAACGGTTTCCGGTCCATTGATTTCTTGGAGGGAAGTGAAGCGCCATGTTTTGTTTTATTTTGTAAAATGTGTGTTTAGCCGAATAACCAGAGTTGATTGTTCTGAGCTTTGTCATTTACGTTCAGCTTTAGACTTCTAAAAATCTTTTAAGTAGGTACTGACTTGAAGCTGTGCTACTATAAATGTGTGTAGGTTACATAAGAATAACTTCATAAGATCCAACCGTATTGTCTCTATCCTCGTGAAATATTATTATTACCCCAATAACTTCTGTAAGAAACTCAACACGTTCCGATGACAAAACACCAGAAATTAATATGGCAAGTTTGATCAAGGGACCAAGTTTCCCAATCAGCGGCCGCTTTTGTCTTTAATGGCCACACCTTCGGTGCTTTGTCATACTAATATTGGTTACATAGTCATTCGTAGGATGTTATTATAGGTTGGCAAACTTATAAAGTAATTATCTACACCAATATGTGACTAAAACATTTAATGTAATACATACCACTGAATAAGTAAGAGTATTTAATTGTTACCTGTTGGTATAGGTAGCTATTTTATTTATTGAACTTGTTCTAAGAGAACTTAGATTAATACGGATTTCTAAATCAACATTCATCTCTTTCCACTAATTTGAGCAACCATATTCTAATGTAAGAAATACTACATAATTTTAAAGTTAGTTAAAATTAAGTTAGAACTTCAACTGCAGTTTGAACACTGCTTAAAAACTATAAAATTTCATAATTTGATATTAAGAGACAACCTTAGATTAATAAAACCTAGATAGATAGTCAGTGCACGAAAGGTGAGGCAGATTTTAGTAAGCCAGAATGGCTTACTCGTAAACGTCACATGAACTGTCAAAGTGAAAAATTGGTAAACACGTCCGACGACTTTTAATTAATTAAGACGGTTTGTGCTGTGAAAGGGTGTCTAAATACATCAGAAAAACTAAAGAAAGTGACCAGTGTTACATTTCATAAGTAAGTACTACGATTCGACGCGTACTTTGCTTGAATTTGGCTTTCAAAAATTAAATACGGGAATGATACCAGTAACAATAAAATTTATTTCCCAATTGTTCGCCGTACAAATACACTTCCTTTTTTATGAAATCGAGACTTTTCAGTCGATTTATCTTATTGTAATTAGGTAGGTACTTTGAATTCAATAAATAAGTAAGTACATGATGCGTTTTGTTTTTGTTAGTTATAAAATAATTAAAAACGTATTAAATATTTCCCTACTTTCGGGAAAATCGCCTTAACTGTCTACACTCCCCAACAAAATTGACACTAATGACATAAGATTTTTGCCTCACTTTTGACGAAGCGTTTGTATGAAGACTATCCATCTAGGTTTTATTAATCTAAGGAGACAACTGACAGTACAAAGCGCAACAAAATACGGTTACGGATTAAGTTTTACGTGTTACGGGTCTGTTTATGTAAGAAGAACCTTTGTATACCAACATGGAGCAATAAAGGATTCGAATTTGAAATAACACAATTTTCAATTTTCCCAAAAATTAGATGCCCCTTTTTTGCATTGTGACGTCAGAATTTACCCGGGCAAATTATTTTGGCATGAAAATTTTCCTCTTTCAATACGTGATACTGCCTAGGCAATCTAGTCTAAAGTCTAGATCGCAGGCTGGTAATAAAACCAGTCCGGGAATTGAATCTAACACCGGAATGCTGGAGATATGGCCCGGGTTAAATCTTCTAATGTATGGCCGTGTTCGATTCGGAAAAGTTGAATTTAATGCATTTTAGTGTCGGGCGAGCTTTGGAAGATATTTTAAGCTAAGTTTTTGGATGAAAAAATTTGTACTTTTTAGTAAGAGTGGGAAAGAAACTTTTCCCTGGGTTTTTTTTATAAAAGATTAGCCCCTCGTGGTTAGCTAAATAATGTTTGTGTTACGAGTGGGCTAACTACAATAGTCGAGCGGCGGTGGAATTCGAACCCGCGTTCCTCGGATCTCGAGTCGGCCAGTCCGACCCCTTCACCGTTCGGCCACAGAATACNTATCGTGGCTTCAAAAATTAAGTTACCTGCAGGCCTAAAATGCGCGCCGTGATAACTTTTATCGACGTCAAAATGTATGGGGAAAATCGATAAAATGGCATGATAACCGCTTATCGCGGCGCGCTTCTTAGGTCTACTGGTTGGATTTATTGAGTTCCTTTCATGTTGAAGACTTGAAGTTCCTACAAGGTGGGGTTTTTATTATCCTGGTAGAAAAAGTTACGTCTTTTCTGGAAGAACAAAATACAACTTTATCAAGTCCTATAACAAACTGAATGTCTGAAACGCATCAATAAGCGAAAATACTTAACCTTGTACGAAACCCCATAAATATTTCCCATAAAAAGCTAGATTCACCCGCCAATACCAGCGCAACCCCACCTGAATTCCCTGGAACAATTGTGATACATATTTGCATGGAAAATAAAATAAAGTAGTACATTGGATGGAGAAGTTATCGGCGCACCTACCCCCGCTAGATTGAACTGGAAAATATCCAATGCAAATAACCCAACGATGTTTCTTCCACCTTGGAAATGGTGGATGTGGTATAGAAGTTCTACCAATATCTTAAATCTTTAGTTTGGTAGCTGATATTTCCAAAAAAATAAAGTTTACAACTCAACTAACTACTTGACCAGCAATTTAAAAAAATCTTTCACCAGAAGGAAGTGACATTATTCCTGGCCTGAGTGACAATGGTTTTTCTGTGACAGACCAAAATACCCGCTGCTTAATTTAAAGGTATAATCTTCTGCCTTATAGGTACACACGATTGCTAAAATGTATTTTTTGTGGACTCTTTAGCCCAACTAGCCAAACTCACGTGGCACGTAGCTCAAAAGACGGATGGCCGTATTAAAGGCAGGCTTCAGTTGGTGGACCGACGACCTGATGAATGTTGCGGGCAGGCACTTGGATGCGGACAGCGCCTAGGTCATCGGTTCCCAAACTTGTTTTGTCTACTGCCCACTTTGAGAATAAATTCTTTTTAGCGCCCCCATTTGTAGTCGAGAGTCGAGTGCTCAGTCGGTGTCTAAGAGTCCTCCTAGTAGATGACGCCTCCCAAGCCTCTACACAACGTCCCGATTGTTTTTCTGGGTCTCTTACCGCCCCCCTTTAAGCCTACAGCGCCCACAAGGGGGCGTTATCGCCCACTTTGGGAAAGACTGGCCTAGGTCGTTAAGGAAATCCGTGAGGGAGGCTCTTAACCAGCAGTAGAAATCTTTCAGTTGATAAAAAAGCTTTTTTTTAAGCTCTGATACCATTACATAGTTAGTTACATAAACCACGACCTAATAAAAGCGTGTTAAAAAGAAGTTTTTTAAGCTCTGTAAAATGATTTTTCAGAAGAATAGTGCCTGTGTGCCGCCTCCAAACCAATGTCACTCTTTAATAATTGCGAAGAAGCTCGGGTAGCAGAAGAAAGGGTAAAATTTCAGTCACGCCCGCCCCTGCTAAGGGCAGCCCTCATAAATATTGTAATCGCAGTGTATTTCATTCTTACTGAAATTCATTTAAATATACCTCAGTACGTGGTTATTTAACGTTTTATTGGAGCCGCCATTGAATTTGAGATGAAGGCTTGTGTGAATAAAGGTCGTGGAATTTATCATCTGAGGAACTTGATTCCTTTTTTGGAGGAGTTTTATATTATTTGACAAGGATTATCTCAAATGAAAACGTGGGGTAAGGACAGATGACATAGTTTAGTAAAACATCCAACTGCGTAAAAATGAACTAAAAAGATAAAAACAAGCCTTAGTGTTCACAAAATACAGTCGGAGGCATCAATCACTAATTATTTTGTTGGTGTAAGTACCTACCTAAGCTATGCCTGCCGCTGTCATAGAAAGACTTTATTATCATCCCCCTTTTAAAAACCAAAATAAAAACTATCCCATGTATTTTCCCGGGTCTTAAACTATCTCTACTACTAATTTCATCTTAATCAGTTCAATAGTTTCAGCGTGAAAAGTAATAAACATACTGAGAGACCTACTTTCGCATTTATAATTTTTGTATGGATTTTTAAAGCGCTTCAGAAAATCACGTACCTAGATTAATTAATCCCTAATCAATAAACCAAGATGCCTTCACCCCAATCAAGATAGCACTCGCCAAACTTGGGATCGGCTTATGAATAGCCGGGCCCCAATCGGGCGGAAAGTCCCTGCAAAGGTTTTAATCTGTTTAATTAAGTATTAATTAGATGTTAATAGGCTATCAGTCAATTGTCTCTGGAACACGGGTCCGGAGGATTTCGGGTGATTGTGCTAATCCGATGGAGGTTCGATCGTGATTGATAAATTAAACGCCTTGAATAACCAGTGGCTAACTAGTAAACAAGTCTCAACCCCGAGTGATGCGGTTCGATTCCCTTTGGTGTCCGATAAAGTGAAAAAATTAGTGATGTGCCGACTATGGTCTTTGCCGACTAACCGACTAGCCGACTAATCGGTTTTCAAATTGCCGATTAGTCGGCCGACTAATCGGCGCGCATCCTAGGCCCACTGATTCCTCTCCACTCTCCACGGTGATGGTCAGCGAGCTGAGGGAGGGCATGGGGGTAGGGTCCGTCTGCATTGCACGGACCACCACCACCGTCGGATAGGCAGGGCCCGCCATACAGGTGGGCAATTGCCGGGACGGACTGTGATAGTTGGTGGCTTTGTCCGGATTCCCATAATACTTCACACTAAGGCGATCGACGGAGCTCAGGGGTTATTTGTGTGGGTATTCCTCATCCTTCCGATGAGAGGAGCCTCACATAATCAACCACTTCCCCGCAGGGTAGGTATGCAATTCCATGCATTTTTTCCCCCAAAAAAAGTGTCATCATTTTTATATGGACAAATTGCATACACTTTACACATTTGTGATGATTTAATGGTATTTTTAATTAATCTTAACTTTGTAAGAATTTAGACTGATTGCCAAAATTTTAAATCAGGTGAAACCACTTTTAACTGATTTTTGCAGTAAAAAGTGGTTTCGCTAAACGCCCTTGGTCTACCTCATTATCATCTTGGTGATTATGAGTTTCATTTTATTAACATATTCAATTTTGTAATGCGCCGATTATAATAATCGGCATATTTTGCCGAATAGTCGTCACTAGTCGGCCGACTACAAATGATGCCGAATAGTCGGCTTTCCCGACTAGTCGGCGACTAGTCGGCCCATCTCTAGAAAAAATCATTTCAGATTTAAATTTACATCATTTTAATAATGAAATGAGATGAGAAAGTGCTTAAAACGACACTTTGAAAAGCTGGGCAGCGATTATAATTATTATTATTTATAGGTATTTATAAAGAACATAGTATTTATTTAGAACTTGCATGCACATAAACACTGTACAGAAGACGGACTTAATGTCAGTTGGCATTCTCCTCCAGTCAACCTTAGGGTAAATTTTATTTGTTATTTGTAGGTTTAACACACATTATCCCTCCCACAGAGCTAAAAATTATTGCGTTAAGTAGGTACTTACACTGATATCATTCTATTGTCGTCTCTTAGTTTTAGTGACCTCAAGATTATTTTATAGAAGACCTACCTAAATCGCAATATTACCTAACTACAAAACCGTGATAATAACCTGCCTTACTGTTTGCAATATTTCCTCTTTCCACTAGTGCGGCCGCCCCAACCGGTGCACTCTTTTATGGCACGTGTAGGTATACCTAATACTAAGCACACACACGAACCCTTTTTATTCCACACACTGGGCCTAAATAAACGCTGTACTACACGTAGTACATTATTATTCTGTATGACCTACTACAAAGTGGGCCATGATCCCAGACTGGGCCTTATTAAATGCTCTCGAGAGGTCAAATTTCATTTTCCTTAATGAATAATACTCTGGAACTGGGCTCGTACATCTTCGGATTCCAGAAAATAATATCTACTTGACGGCCCGTTTGGATGAGGTATTGGGGAAACGTTTAAAATGGGGAGAAAATGAGGGGAGATTTTTAACGGTTGAAAACCAAGGCAAATACCGCGACTTGACTTAGTAAAAGTACCTATACTCCTACGTGTTTACTCATTTAATTAAGACACTCATTTCTACTCCTACGTGTTTACGTAAACACGTAGGAGTAGAAATGAGTGTCTTTATAAAAAAAATAAACTTCAATCAAGTAAGGTTCAGGATGTTGGGAACAAAATAAATAAGTAGGTACCTACGAGTGATTTTACACGTCTGTATCCCAAAGTCTCTCTCTTTTAGGTACCACTAGACCACAGGGGTAAGAGGGGATTTGCTGTCGACTCTAATTACAAAAAAAATCTGAAAAAAAAACAAATAAAGAAAAAAATTACTTTTTTTTAAACAGAACATACAGATAGTGAAGATACATGAATATAAAGTTAGATGGGGCAGTAAGATTCTGGAATGGAAATCACGTAACGGTAAGCGCAGCGTGTGACATCCACCCACAAGGCAGATGGTCTTTGCAAAGGTTGCAGGAAGGCGCTGGATGCAGGCCGCTGCCAAACGGTCAATCTGGATATCATTGAGGGAGGCCTATGTTCAGCAGTGGACATCCTTTGCCTGAAATGATGAAGAAAGTTAAGTAGATGATGGACTATTTCTTGCAGACTTTTTTTTCTTTTTGCCGGAATACAGGCCTACCTAACTGACTCTCCCGCCAACTCTCCAGGCAAGTGGCCCCCAACGGGCCCCAGTCAGACTAATGTCCCATAATCTTAATAGCAATCTCGGTCCCATAATGTCCAGGCCATCAGCGCTTTCCGAAAATAACCTCCTTAAAGCCACCGCTTTTTGCTGATTGGTTCATTTTTATAATAACTTCACTTCGTTAGGCTCGAATTGGTTATGTAATGAACGCGTTTTTTTGATAACCTGAGTAATGGCCGATTTATTTCGAGATAATGCTTTTTCATTTGTTTCAGGCTTAGGTATTTAATTTAAGATTTACAGAGTTTGCAGAAATCTTATTAATGTTCAAATTCAAATTCAAATATATTTATTCATAAAACATAGGTACAAAGGGTGATAATTATAATTGCAGTGAGCTCTATGCTTACGGCAATTACTTAAATGTTAACGGCAAACAAATTAAATACAGGTCTATGGTGCTAAGCTTTAAGTCCGCAACTTTATCTTGCGACCGGATCAAGCTGTGGCATCAAGTTTAGGTACCTATGTTTGTTATAAATAACTAGACAACTTACTATACATAGGTACTACCTCTTTATACACTTGTGTTGCTCTCACATCACGGAGTTTTGAGTTATTATTTGTTCTCATCCGGGAATTAAACTCTGTAGTTCCTGTCTATTAGCCTATTAATTACTTACCAATCTAAGTGCACGACTCATTTTCAAACCAAACGATCTAGGCTTACCATAGTTTATTGACTCCAATAAAGTGTAAAAAAATCTATTTTTTTTTTATGACTATTAACTTAATTCTGTGCCTACACTCAGACAACAGCACATCAAGCTAAATACTGTGCAATGTAGGTACTACCCTTAGATTAATAAAACATTCCCGTATTTAATTTTTGAAAGCCAAATTGAAGCAAAATACGCGTCGAATTGTAATAGGTACTTACTTATGAAATGTAACACTGGTCATTTTCTTTCGTTTTTCTTATGTATTTTAGACACCCTTTCACAGCATAAACCGTTTTAATTAATTAAAATACGTCGGACGTGTTTACCAATTTTTCACTTTGACAGTTCATGTGACGTTTACGGGTAAGCCGTGCCGGCTCCCTAAAACCTGCCTCACCTTTCGTGCACTGACTATCTATCTAGGTTTTATTAATCTAAGGTACTACCTAATTGTACCTACCTACTTAGGAAGCAATTTTATATGTGTAGAATAAGATATTCATACTTAGTCATAAACGTTTATTGCATCATCTTACATTTAGATCTTAAATAATAGGTACCTACAAAGTCCCGAACTCCCGAAACATGGCCCTGTATAAGGGCATTGCAATTGTTTTTTGTAAGTAAGGTTCCAGTGCAGACATACCTACTAGGAGCAGAGAGTACCTAGGTGTGTACCTAAGTAGGTACCTAGTTGTAGGTGCATTAGTTTTGCAATTTTACAATAGATGTCACTCATGACTGACTCCGTAAACCTTATTAAAAGCACATCGTTACGTGAATAATACAAGAATTAATTGTAAGATTTTTTTAGTTCTCAGAGAAATAAAATCTAAATTTATTTTCGATTCCCAACTTATTCATGAATATTTTATTTGACCGTCTTCAGAGGAACCTATGTCGATAAAACAGTTCGAAAAGTAGAGTAATAGGTATTTTGAGCCATCTAGTGGATTTTACTCAAAGCACGTACTGAAATAGCAAGATAAAAGCATGTTGGTAAAGTCCTAAATTATGTGCCAAGTGAAAAATATATTTTTTCATATTAGAAGCCGTAGAATTAATTGAACTTAATTCAGTAGTGTATTTTTTAATTTTCCTCAACACTAAAAACATCGTTATAATAATATCCTGTCTTATTTACGACAAAAATCGTGATAAGTGGCGTCATCTCTAGGGATTTTATGAAGAAAATTACTGCCATCTATGACAATTTTATTGCAACTTCATTGTAGTTCGCATTCCATCCGTGGCGCTCACAACCCAAACAATAAATTCCAACATGGTGGCAATGTGCTACACAGTTTGAAAATGCAGGTCGTGTCATGCTTTGAAAAAAATCATTTTATACTTGAATTTGGTGGAAAATGTCGGACCCTAAACGTGCTACTCTTATAACAGTGGGTGCTCCAAAAAGTGCAAAGAAGAATGTGAATAAAACAGTGAGATTAACTATAAATTTGGTTGAAAGCAACGAAAGTAAATATCCGGAGCTGAATTACAAGGAACTAGTCATTGCAGAAGAGGTAAGTTATAACAGAAAATCATAGCAATTTACGCAACCATACTGGTTTTCCAGCTCTTTGTACTTTAGGGAATTAGTTAAAAAAATCCAGACCCGATATCCTTGACGGTTTGGCGAGGAAAGGTGGTTTCGTTAGGGCCCTGTTGAGATCGTTTTAGGATATTTTTTGCTTACGTTACACAGCTTTGTATTAGGTTTGTGACATGAATTTGCGTCCACGAGCTGTGCGAGAAGCCCAGATAGCGGTCGCCATGTTTGCAACAATGATAGGAAAACGTTGTCAGCCTAGGACATCTTTCGGAGACTCCAATGTTTTGGTTCACAGCATCAGTAGGTTTTTATTGTTTTTGCTCTATCAAGGGCTATTTCCTTAGTGTATTATCATAAAAATTACACGTTGCAGCATTGCTTACGACATATCATCGCCTGCAATATCAAAATGTATGCGAAAGTAGATTCAATGACCTAGGTTAACCTGCGAATTCGAGTGTTGTTTCCGGCAAGGAGAGATGTTTACTTTTAGGTTACTTTTTAGAAGTTGGGTTTAATTCATTTTAGATGAAAGTATTAACATCTGTATGTCATTAGGGTTGTGTAGGTATATAACATGTATATGTTTACTGTATACAGAGAGTATCGTGCGTACGTGTATAGGTGCTATGTATTGCGGTACTGCTCTAACCCGCGAAAAGGATTATGGGGATTTTTGTGATTTCAGGGGACTGAATATTGACCGTTTTGTGTATTGTTTTGGTTATGTTTGTTTGCAAACTCGTTCCCGATGTTGCCAAGTGGCTTTCGCTCGCAAAATGCATCTGACAGCTTCGGTTTAGCGACCTTTTCAACTTCGTAGCTTTTATCGATTTGGAAGTAAAGTTAGATGGGTAAGTATAGGTTATATACTTTTGTGTTATGTACTATCGTTTGTGTGCGTGAGTGATGGCAAGGTGTTAGTGGATAGGTATATAAAGTGACGTTGTCTCTCGATTTCGTGATGCGGTTTGCGATTTTATCGAAGTGTGGGTTCTTTTGCATTATGATTATTGCGTAGGTGTTATCTTCTACCTACGTTTGTTTTTATTTTTTCGCTCGGTGTGAGGACTGACTTTATTTTTGCGTAGCGTTATTTTGGGATGCGATTTATTTTTCTTATGTAGTGTTATGATTTATGAAAGTGATGGATGGATGATTGTTTAACAACTTTTGTGGAGTTAATAGTAAATAACATCGATTTGATAATGTTCGAATTAGGAAATAATTATGTGATAGGTACTACCTACTATTAAAATTTAAAACAGACATGACAAAAAATAAAAAATTAAGTTGAAAAAGTCTCAATGTTGTTAGGCATCTAATGAGTTCATCGCATTTGTAAGGTTAAGGTCAATGACCCAATCATAATTTTAGTTTTTAGCATTGGAATTCAAGATTAGTGAATTGAGTGATTCATTCTCATATCTGTTATCTCTTTCGCGCCTATGAAAATAAGCGGAAAGAGCGAAAGAAAAAAAAGTTCGCGGTTTTAATGTCACGTGATCATGGAGTAATCGAGCTTCCGCTCACATAATCGCTGCGGCGCGTGCCGTCCAAACAGTAATAAACCCTATTTTAATGCAATAAGGTTTAATTTGATGTGATTATATTAATATTTGTAGTAATTTGATCAAATTCGTTTGTCGGCGCGTATTGAATCTTATTGTGAGTGCGATAGAGTTCGATTATGAATGAATTTGGTGGTAACGGAGGATCATCTTGTGATAATACGATTAGCGACAGGCGTGCGTAAATGCGCACTACTGATCGATCGGAATACTGATATTATTAAAGGAGTCACGATATTTTTAATGTAGGTTTCAAATTCAATAGTGAACATTAGGGTGCAGTTTTATTTTGTTTTAAAAAATCTGAATAGGTAGGTAGCTTCCTAACATTGCTAAAATCTGGTTTTTTTTTACCTACCTTCCTAAAATTGATACTATCTCTGTGAGATTTTAACAGATATACAAATGCGCTTAGATACCTACAAAGGGTATTTTAATAATTCGATATTTTGATCATTTGTTATTCGATATGGTGGAGTTAATCCTCTACAATGGAATTGAATTGAATGTGAAGATAAAGAAAAAATCACTCAATTACTCTTGATGACTGTAGTCAAGTTGAAATTTATTTTTTGGAAGTCTTAATTTGATGAAACTGCGGGAAAATGTTTGTACAGGGATACACCCATGATATGATTTCTTTACTGTGTCTGTCTGTGTGTTTACTATCAAATTAGGTATGGGATTCACAATTTATTTATACTGCATTTTCGTAACGCACCTACCTACTTGATACATATAACATAACTATATTTTCCTTTACATAATTTGATTGACATAATTTTTACAAGCTTTATATTGAGTTCACTTGTTAGTAGTTATGTGTGGGACAAATCTTGCAACTAAATTTAAGACCAGTTCTCCTCAACCGATTGAGCTGAAATTTAGTATACCTATGTAAGTAAGTACCATTGAGCTGGTCTGATGATGGAGTCAGGAGGTGGCCATAGGAACTCCTAAACGAAACGGCGGAAACTTATCGAGTTTGGGTTCGTTGGATTCGTTTTCCCGAGCACTTTGGTGCTGAATGATGACTAAAAAGTGTAAAATAAAAAAAACTTTTTTAAAAACAAGCTTTATTCTGAAATGCAGTTGTACTAAAACAAAAATAATAATTGTATGCAGTGTTCAAATAATTTCGAAAGCTTGTAGCGCAAACAGAAAAACAGAGGTACATTCCATGCTCGATACAAGCTTTCGAAATTATTTGAACACTGCATACAATTATTATTTTCGTGAAATGAAATAACTAATAATATCTTGTGTAATTCACTTTTTTTAATCTGCTAGTCTCTACTATCCTGTTATCAAATATTATAGTTTGATTGTTGAATCACACTATCATCTATCATCCCAAAATATGATTTCATGCCCGATCTGGAAGCTTTTGATTCTCAATAATCATTTACTAGCAGTTTTATTTTTTGAACATATTATGTATGGTATCTACGGGAAAAACTTGACATCATATTATTTATCATAATTTCCATTTTTCCATACAAACATTGCAATTTCATTGCATACAATTAAATTACTTACTAAATATAGGATTTTTGATCTTTTCAGAGAAAGAAAAAGGTTGAAAATGGCAAAACCCCAGGACTGGACCCGTTCTCCGACAACGATGATGATGTGGCAAGAGTCGCTAGGAAGTTTGAACAGAAATATGTAAGTACAATATTCTATTTATTTTTAATATGCAGGTCTACATTTAAATTCAGTAGTGATCCATAAACTAAACATTTACATTACCATAATTAGAATTTACAATCAGTGATAATATGAAACTAGCAATGAGTGAGCTATGTGTCATATTATGCAAAAAATTTGGACAACCATTATTATCATTATTATGTGCATTGTTTTGTAAATTTTATTTTAGTGACTGTCTTTAGACTTTAGCCTAGGCGCAGACCACCGATTTTTAGTTGGGTCGGACTATTGATCAGTATGGAGATGTATGAAAGTGCGCACATTACACCGATTTGGTATCGGACGATTCTTCATACAAATTAGAATCGGGCCCGACTAGCGGCCAACTAAAAGTTGGTGGTCTGCGCCTAGCTTGAAAGCTAAATAAATGGAAGCCTTTATTCAGTAATCCTAATATCAATAAAATACTATTAATATTATCCTGTGCTTTTAGGGCGGGAAAAGCACGTACGGCCGAACCGGCCGTTCCAAACACGACGACTTTNATAACATAACTATTATTTTCCTTTACATAATTTGATTGACATAATTTTTATCAAAGTTGAATCTTTCCGCTTATTCAATTTCCCCAGGGTTTTTTGTTTCTGCATTTAATGATAAGCAACTTACTGGAAACAATGAAATTGAAATACATAATAAGACTTATTTCTAAAATGCATAACCACACTCAAATTATTTTCTTATTTTATTTATATTAACATACTAATAGTTAAAGTAGTTTTGCCATAATCCCCACGCTTGGCAGGCAGGTTGAAAAATGCAGTTTAAAAGATTGATGTTATTCAGAGAGCGCTGCTGCCCGTTCTCTGTTTGATGTGTAGTCCCTCCACCCTCCCCAAACCCTCCATTATAGTGGAGGAGGCTCATAGTCCTGCAGTGGACTGTAAAGGGCTGTTGATGATAATGATGATAATGATGACTAATAGTTGCGAAATAAATTAATTCATGATGAAATCAGAAGCATGTGCCTTCCTACCTAAATAAATAAATATGGAATTCATGGATAGGATCTCCTACTATCCTGTTATCAAATATTGTAGTTTGATTGTTGAATCACACTATTATCTATCATCCCAAAATATGAAATAAGACTTTCTAAGCCCATAAGCCATATCTGTCACTGAGATCAGATTCTGGGGTTATAATTTTATTTTGTTAAGGAATAAACCTGTTGTAAATCCTCATTTACACATTTGGATTATGTTAACATGTCAACAACAATGTACTTTTATAAAAAGGGTAACCTTTCATTGGCTATACTATCAGTCTAAATCTTATAACTAACATTTTCAATGTATCGCTGTTGGTTTCTATAAAATACTAGCTGACCCAACGAACTTTGTTCCACCTTAATGGCAATAAATAAGCAGACTTTTTTTTTTAATTTCGAACGGGATAAAAAGTATCCTATGTCCTTCTCCTGGCTGTAAACTACCTCCCTGACAATTTTCAGCTAAATCGGTTCAGCCGTTCTTGAGTTATAAGTGGAGTAACTAACACGACTTTCTTTTATATATATATAGATATAAATAAATGTCTGAATTTAGGTTGGCTTGATATGGAAGCTTTTGATTCTCAATAATTATTATTTACTAACATTTTTATTTTTTGAACATAAGTAGTGTCTCTACGGGAAAAACTTGACGTCAGTAATGTTATCATAATTTCCATACAAATATTGCAATGTCATTGCATACAATTAAATTACATACTAAATACAGGATTTTTAATCTTTTCAGAGAAAGAAAAAGGTTGAAAATGGCAAAACCCCAGGACTGGACCCGTTCTCCGACAACGATGATGATGTGGCAAGAGTCGCTAGGAAGTTTGAACAGAAATATGTAAGTACGATATTTTATTTATTTTTAATATGCAGGTCTACATTTAAATTCAGTAGTGATCCATAAACCAAACATTTACTACCGTTATTAAAATTTACATTCACTGATAATATGAAACTAGTGATGAGCTGTGTGTCATATTATGCCAAAAATTTGGACAACCATTATTATCATTATTATGTGCATTGTTTTGTAAATTTTATTTTAGTGACTGTCTTTAGACTTTAGCCTAGGCGCAGACCATCGATTTTTAGTTGGGTCGGACTATTGATCAGTATGGAGATGTATGAAAGTGCACACATTAGACCAATTTGGTATCGGCCGATTCTTCATACAAATTAGTATCGGGCCCGACTATCGGCCAACTAAAAGTTGGTGGTATGCGCCTAGGCTGAAGCTAAAGAAATGGAAGCCTTTATTCAGTAATCCTAATGCTGATAATAAAATACTATTAATATTATCCTGTGCTTTTAGGGCGGTAAAAGCACGTATGGCCGAACTGGCCGTTCCAAACACGACGACTTTGCCGACATCGGAGCGGGTTACGACGAGAATGACTCGTTTATCGACAACACGCATGGGGTAAGCACCTTTTATTTTAATTACTCGTTTAATCCTGAAGCGTATTTTGAAGCATTTGATTTGTAGAACGGTACGAATTGCTAAAGTTTGAATACGAAGTGGGAGCCGAATGCTTCAAAATACGTTTGTTCTTGGTGTTAGCTTTAATCGAGTCAGGATACGCATCTGACGTTTAGGTAGATCAATCGAACCAATGCTTATCCAGCTCCCGAAAGCATGAAATCAATTTTCTAATAACTAAGACCGGAGACTTATTTGCACCAAAATTCCAATTACATCATTTTTCAAAATCATAACAAAATAACTTAGAATCTAGCTCTTCACTCGGTCAGCTACTAAGCTATATCCTTAATCTGAAGGAAATCGCTGGTATTTAACTTACAAAAACACCCTCCCTGACCTAGAATAAGTATATTAGAAAAGTCCATTAGCAATCTCTTAAATACCATTTTTAACATCGTATCTTATTTTCCAGTACGATGAGATGATCCCTCCAGAATGTGATACGCTATACGGGGGTTTCTACATCAACTGCGGCTCGCTGGAGTTCAAGACTGTTGAGAACCAAGTGGCCAACCATTCGGACGGAGAACCTGGGAACAGGAGGAATAAGGTATGCACCATCAGGCCATTTAGTATCCAATAGCATTCGTCATCATGTCATTTATCTTATCTTGTGCAGTAGGCCTAGGATGCGCCGCGATAAGCGTTTATCAAGCCATTTTATCGATTTTACGTGATAAACCCATATATTTGTCGTCTAAAATCATCGATAAGATTTTATCACGGCACGCATCCTAGTCCGGCAGGGCCACGCATAAGCGTAGTGCACGTCGACCCATTGGGATCTTTTGTGCGTCATTTAGTTTCCAATGCCATTAATCATTAGCCGGGACCCGATGCGCGCCATGATAAAATGGACACTAACCATTTTAGAAGACAAATGTATGGGCTTATCTTGAAAAATCTATAAATGCATCGATAAAAGTTTATCGCGGTGCACATCATAGGCCTACATGCCAAATAGTTTCCACTGTAACCCTCTAATTTACCAGAGCTAATGGAGGATTTGGCATACACTTTCACCGCTGGCCAGACGGGTTGGGGAGGTCTGAGGTCGCCTTTTAAGATATCCAGGGGAAGATTGGGAGTAGTCTTATTCTACTCTGCCAATCATTCTGTATTAACAATCAAATCATATTTTTATTACAGGCTTTTTTGCCCTTTATAATCCAAATAATGGTTCCCAGTTTAATATACCATGTGAACACTACAAAAAATCTTCCATATTAACAGGCTGTCGGACAAGTTATAAAATCCATTAAAGTATGTTAACAGCATCATGAAATATTCATTTGTACCTAGCGCAAGTAGAGTTAATCACACTGCTGGTTTAAGTAATATTGGGACATGTAATTATATTGTGGTTTTTGTGAGTCTGTGTATTGCATAAATTAGTCCGAACTAGCTTTTGCCCGTGACTTTGCCTGTGTGGATTTCTGTCCCATGTCACAATTTGTGATAAAAAGACGGTATTTTTTTAAAAATATACTTTCATGAAAGACATTACAACAATGATTTCGAAACCGACTTTCGAGATTGAACTTTAAATGGGAATGGGAAGAACTGATAATTTATTATGAAGCAAATGCTACTCATAAATATCTATAGTTGATTGAATTTTTCTATTACTTACGACAAAAATATCGTCATCATCATTATCATTTTACCACAGGACACTCATCACATTTTATCATCATGACATCATTTTACCACTGCTGAACATAGGTAAAGCCTGGTCTGTGAGCACGTAGAATCCCGTCCAATGACCCCAAGCTACCCATCCCTATCGCTCGCGCGTAATTATGTTGCTGTCGCGACTGTGCGACGGGCGCCCGCAGTGAGTGTGCAAGCGCGACAGCAACATAATTACGCGCGAGCGATAGGGATGGGTAGCTTGGGGTCATTGGACGGGATTCTCCGTGCTCACGGACCAGGCTTTATCTCCTAATGATTTCCAGATTGGTTGCCTGTCTGCTATCTTAATTTACATTAATTTTATGTACTTTTGCCTACAGAGACGAATGATATCATCAAGCAGCAGTGAGCAGGACTCTTCCGAAAGTTCTTCGGAGTCAAGCCAAGACGTGAAGGACAAGCCCGTCGCGAATGGAGAGGTCAGCTCGCACAATACGGAGCATCGGAAGAAGGTATGATGATCTAGTTGCGGCCAAGTTACTTGGCTGATTGAAGCCAAGTGCCAAGTAATGAGCAGGACTCTTCCGAGAGCTCTTCGGAGTCGAGCCAAGACGTGAAAGACAAGCCCGTCGCGAATGGAGAGGTCAGCTCGCACAATACGGAGCATCGGAAGAAGGTATGATGATCTAGTTGCGGCCAAGTTACTTGGCTGATTGAAGCCAAGTGCCAAGTAATGAGCAGGACTCTTCCGAGAGCTCTTCGGAGTCGAGCCAAGACGTGAAGGACAAGCCCGTCGCGAATGGAGAGGTCAGCTCGCACAATACGGAGCATCGGAAGAAGGTATGATTGCATATTATTGACTGAGTTTTTCCTTAATGAGGGCTATCGTTTTAGCGCTCACCAGTTAGCGCCACTGTTGAGTAAGGTCCTGTCACTTGCTAGTAGCGAAGACAGTGGCACCAACTGGTGAGCGCGAAAGTGGTAGGAGGACTATCGCATTTGCCCTCATCAAGATGGCGCCACTGTAGAGTAAGGTCCTGTCAATCGCCAGGGGTGCCAACTGTTAAGTATAAAAACGATAGCCCTCATTCCTCACAGTACCTACTAGCCAATATATTGTCCTGAAGTAGTGGTAAGGCAAGCTAAATTAGGGACGTATAAGTGCACAGAGAACGGCCTACATACTAATAAAAAAAAATTCAAGGCGAACGATTTCAAGTCACGTTTCACTAACACAATTTTGTAAAATTGAAAATACTGAGGCTGATTTATAATACCTACTCATTTGTATTTACTCTGCTATCATTGATAGCAGAGTAAATACAAATGAGTAGGTCATCTTCATAGAAACGGACGGGCGCGGTTTGTATGTGAGCGCGCCAACACGTATGCGGCGTGCACGCACACACTGACTAAATTTAGCGTGGATTAGCGGGGAGCCAGTCGTGGTTGCGCCAAATTTTGTCAGTGTGTGCGTGCGCGCCGCATGCGTATTGGCGCGCGCTCACATACAAATCGCGCTCGGTGCGTTTCTATGAAAATGACCTACTCATTTGTATTTACTCTTGATAATAGTGACTGAGTTTTTTGTGCGGATTCCTCTCAGCACTGGCTCACATTATTGTCTCGGAGTAGTCAGTAGTCGCAATGCAAAATTATATTGGGATGTGTAAATAATGTGCTTTTTAAAAACGTTCTTACAGAAAATCAATGAATTTAGTGTCTTAGGCTGGTTTTAGAATTGCGCTAACCGCTCGCTGATCGTCGGCGCTGACAGATCAATATGTATGTAATTGAAGGGAACGTTCCTGTGTGACGCTGATCGCTCGGCGCCGACGCTTCAGTGTCTGCGTGACTCTAAAACCAGCCTTATTCGTTCGTTCGTCTCAGCCATATGACGTCCACTGCTGGACAAAAACCTCCACCAAGATTTTCCACAATGAATGGTCCTGCAGTGTCTTATTGCAAACCAATAATATTAATCGGTAATTACAGTCCATTACATGACTTATTTGTATTTCAAATAATTATGTTCAAGCAGCATGTACCTACGAGTTCATTATGTGATGTAATGTAATTGAGCTTGTAACTTGATACTTTACAGTTCAATGATATTAATAAATAGACCAAAGCAACACTAGTAGTTAGTTGCTAATTTACTGTAAAATATTACAAATACATCACTTATGTGTTTTGTTGCAGAAAAACAAAAATATTGATAAGAAGAAAGCCAAGAAAGTTCGAAGAACAGACTCCTCCGCAGCCAACTCTGGGAAACAGACGTCTGATGGTATGTTATTTTCGTTGTTAAAGCCCGGTCTGTGAGCACGTAGAATTCTGTCCAATGATCCCAAGCTACCCATCCTTATCGCTCGCGCGTAATGAGGGCTATCGTTTTTTGTTTCATCAGATGGCGCCACTGTAGCGTGAGGTTCTAAACTACGGCTGTCAGTGTCAAAGTTCGTATTACGAGCGCCAAAACTTGTATCTTCATTAGATTATTATAATTATTAGATCATATTTAATACCCTAGAACTAAAATGTAAACGTATTGGCCATGCCACAGTCTTGCGCAGTTCCGTTTTGCTCGGAAAAGAAAGGCGGACATAAGTTTCCGAAAGATAAAAGTATCTCAAAGCAGTGGTTGATAGCGATTCGCAGGGTCAACTACGTTCCTTCTAAACATTCACGTGTTTGTAAAAAGCATTTCAACTTTGACGATTATAAATTACCTAAAGAATCAAATACAGAAAATCGTAAGTACCTAATGATTTTTCTTATTCCTAAATATCACCATTTGATCTTCCCGAACCTTGAAACTGAGAAGTTTTTAAGTAAATACCTACTTTGATTTTTTGTTAAAACATTTCAGCTACTCCTAAACTGAAACCAAATGCGGTGCCTAGTCTGTTTTCCTGGAATCATGAAAGTGAAGAGAGAAAGGAGATGAAAAGAAAACGTGCCGAAAGAGCTTATCAACGTCAAAAGAAACGTGAAACTGCAACCCTTGCTTCAAATAAGAAAGAAAATAAATGTGATGAGCATTTTGTAAGTATACTGTATTTAACTGAAAGAAAACCTTTCTTACACATTTATCACAGCAGCTTTTGTCAACATAAACTGTGTATCTTGATAATAATAGTTCTTTATGGAGTATTTTATCTTGTTAGCTAATGATTTTTTTTATTTACTTACAGTTTTTTGAAGAAACAATTGAAGAAATAGACATTGAAAGTTCAAATAAAGATGTCTCAGTACAATGCTCTTTGTGCAAATGTGAAGAGAATTTAACTAATACTGCCAAGTTGTCAGAGCAGGGAAGTAATAGAAAAAGCACATCAAACATGTTTCGAATTGTAAATCATAAAGAGAAGCCTGATGTCATACAATTTTACACTGGTTTTGACAATTATAACCATTTTATGTTTGTCTTCAACCTTTTTGGTGATGAAGTAAACAATTTAAAGTACTATCCATCCCTGCAGCCAGGTCGAGGAAAACATGCATTGACACCACCAGATCAGTTTTATTTAACACTAATAAAATTGCGAAGAAATATGTGTAACAAAGAGTTATCTTTCCATTTTGAAGTAAGCAAAACTTCTGTTAGCAAATACTTTATAACATGGATTAATTACCTTTACTGTAAGTTCAAGGATCTTAATTTATGGGTACCGAAGGAAACAATTGATCAAAATGTAATGTATCAAAGGAAGATTAATAACTGTACAGTTATAATAGATTGCACAGAAACAAAAATTGAAAAATCACAGAACCCAATTTCACAACAAGCTACATATTCCAAATACAAATCAGCAAACACATTAAAAGTATTGGTAGGAATTTCTGGCTCTGGATGTGTGACCTTCGTTTCAGATGCATATGGTGGATCTATCAGTGACAGAGAGTTGTTCGAAAGGTGTGGAATAATAAATCTTCTTCAAAAAGGGGACATTATCCTAGGTGATCGTGGGTTTAATATTCAAGATCTTGTTTCACATATGGATGTTACAGTAAACATGCCACAGTTTTTGAAAAAGGGGTTTAATCAGTTTGAAGCACACCAACTCAGACAATCAAAGAAATTGTCATCTGAACGTATAAATGTCNATAGAATGTTGATTTCATTAAAAAAAAGTACTTAATTTAAATGGAAATAAAACTAATTTCGGAACTGCTGTTAATTTAATAATTTTTCGATGTGAAATTGCAAAACATGTGACGTCACACTAGGGAGGGGGGGGGGTCTCAGAAATGTGACCACCTGTGACAAGGACGGAGGGGGGGTTAAAAAATCATAAAATTCGTGTGACGTACTTTATGGATGGCCCCGTATAAATGTCGAGCGAGTCATAGGTTTAGGAAAAACATTCAAGATTCTGAGTAACAAATTGTCATGTAATTTAGTAGTACTACTTGGAGGAAGGATCATATTTGTGTGCTTTATGCTGGCTAATTTCAGGAAAAATATTATGTAAGTAAATAAAGATTTTGGACAGTTATAGGCACTTAAATAAAAGAAAAATTAATCAATCATCTTTTATTTATCCTTTCCGTACATAGACATTCCTATTATCTACTGAAATAATTAACTAAACATAAATTAATTATGTGTGTATTATGAATTTGGCAAAACATGAAAGGGGTGTACCTACTAAGTAACTTAACATCATACTTTACAAACTTATCTTTACATGAAATAGACATTTAAAACATAGTAGAAGAGTACATAGTTTCATGATACTATTTCAAGTTGTAACACTTTCTGGCTATCACAGGTATCATGTAATTATGATAAAAATCTGTAACTTTTGGAATAATAATTTCTGAAATAAGTTTATCATTTCTGTTTACATAGATTTTCTTTTCATCCTTATTTGTCCAAATAAAAAAATCACAATAACTCCTTTCAGTAACAAATAACTGTGTTTGGATTTGGAAATAATAAGGGCTGTTTTCTTTTAAACAAAATTCATCATTGATAATTTCTATATGCTTATAATTATCAGCACTGATAAACTCATCTTTTATTGAGAAAGGACATTTCACTTCTAATACAGTTAGATCTCCAATTAATCCATCAGGTGAAGCTCCAATATGTGGATATTTAGTGGAAATAAAAAATCCACAACTTTGTACTTTATTAAATGACATAGACTCATACGCTTCAATTGCTGTATTTTCTCTGGACTTTCCCCATTCTGTAGCTTCGCTTTTAAATTGTTTGGGAGACAAAATATCTTCAGCATATTTCACTTTGTTTCTTCTGTCCGTAAATTTGCATATATTGAAAACGTGAGACCCAGTTATCCTTAGACTTCGTTCATTATGCCAAATTTTATTTTGTGACTGTTCCCTTGTTTGCTGCTCTATCAAACGTGCTTCTTCTGGAGAAATCTGAAATATATTAACATAATTATAATAAATAAAAATACTTAATATTTTTTGGGACATCACAAACATATTCAACTGATCCCAAAATAGATAACACAAAGTTTAGGATACCATGGGAATATGTACAGAATGCAGACTTATACAACATACATTCACACATAACAAAAGCACAGAACAAATATGTTTGTTGTTGGTAAGTATTAAACCTTTGGCACCGAACCTATATGAAATGGAATAAAAAAATATGTCTCAGGAAACTATCTCACATAAAGCCAACTTGTCCCAAACTCAGCAAAGCTTGTAGTATGGATACAAGCCAACTGATAAACATACTTTTTTTTTCTGTAAATCCATACTTAATATAAATAGAAACACCCAGACAGTAAAAACAGACATGTTCATGCATACAAATTAGGATTGATATCATTGATATCATGAATAGGATTGAACCTGCAACCTTTGGTTCGGGGGATTCACTAACACCAAACTGGTTTGTATATCTATACTAATAATAAAGCTGAAGAGTTTGTTTGTTTGTACCAACGTGATGATCTCAAAATTATAACTCACAGTAATTCTATTCAGGATATATTGGTCCAGGATAGGTAGTTTAAGGTAATTATGGTCATTAGATATTCCATGCAAGGAAGCAACTTCAAAAACACCACATATACCAAAGCGTATTTTCTCTGAAGAACAATAGTTAATTACATTGTTCCTGACATGATCATACCATTGTATAGTGCTGCAAGTATTATCAGGACGTGGATCAAAACACATATTATTTCTTTTTGGTTTGGTGACATTATATTTTTGTATCTCAAATGTAAGATTTTCAGCTTTTTTGGGAGACAAGTTCATTTTCTTTTTTTTCGGCTCATGCCATATCTGTTTGTTTTCAGTGGGTGTTTTCTTAATACGCCATTCAGAATGCTCTTTAAATCGTAAAATTGCATAACATACACAAGCTATATGCTTACACACTGCTTTTGGTCCCATACCAGCTGCACACTCACACATGGATTGAACAATTTTTCCATCAGATTCAAAAGCAATGCTCATAAAATATGACAATGCTTTCGTGTTTTCAGAGTGGACTTGTCCCCTATAAAAATGCAAATTATTTTGTGTACATGTCACTAGAGCCACCAAATATTCATTTATCATCATATTATAGCCTTTTCTATGAACTGCAGCACACTCCGTCATACCCACATTGTCTTTGTAAACCTCTAAAAAGTAAGTAGAAATATTCACTATATCTAAGTCAGGTGATACACTTTTCGATGTTACGCTGATGTATGAACTTTCCGAAGGCCACTCAACAGTATACGCCAAATCGTCATTTTTTATTCCATCTGATATGTTTCCAACAAAATTATTATTTCTATCATAGTCTTGAAGCCTGTAAAAAGAAAAACACAGCTGTAATCTGGATAAACAAGCCAACTTTAGACAAGATATTTTATATTGTTTGTAAATATAAAAAAAAAAAAAACCTCTGAATTAGCTGTTCTTTCAGACCGTTTAATTTTGCACCTCTTTTTCTTAACTCCACTTTTAAAGCACTGACATTCATAGATCCGTAATCTGTATTTGCCATAATTAATCTAAAGTATTGTAAATACTCGCAATATTAATTTAATTAGAAATATAAAAGCGCGCGCGTAGCCAACTCATACACAAACAGTGACATTTGACGTTTCGAAAACCTCACGCTACACAAGCGCCTCTAGCGGCGATTTCATACGCGATAGCCCTCATTATATTGCTGTCGCGACTGTGAGACTGGCACCCGCAGTGAGTGTGCGAGCGCGACAGCAACATAATTACGCGCGAGCGATTAGGATGGGTAGCTTGGGGTCATTGGACAAAATTCTACGTGCTCACAGACCAGACTATACAAGTGTTTTATTGATAAAGGTCTTTACTACTAAAAGTGACATAAATGACTTTTCATCAAACTTATCAACGAACGTGTAGTCCAATATGTGCACAGTCTTTGCACAATTTGTTAAAAATAGTAGGTATAATATGCAAATCGTATTTGCAAAGAATCTGACTTCCAAAAAAATGTATAAAAATCTTGACAAACAGATGTTTGTGACACGTGACAGGTTTCTTATCGCACTTTACCTTTACTTTTCAAAAGAAAAGCGAGATCGCTAGTCAAGCTATAAACTAAAGGACAGTGGCTCATCGCCGCCATTGACGGATCTTCGTTATTTTATAGCGTACGCGCATGATTGCCGCGTAAGATGAAACCCAGGGCGGTCAGCGTAGCAGACCTAGCTTTTGTCCGCCCGCTTATCAGCTAAAGCCTTGTCCGTGAGCACGTAGAATGTTGCTGTCGCGCTCGCACACTCACTGCGAGCGCCCGTCGCACAGTCGCGACAGCAACATAATTACGCGCGAGCGATAGGGATGGGTAGCTTGGGGTCATTGGACGGGATTCTACGTGCTCACGGACCAGGCTTTAATAACGGAAAAAAATTATCTTTCTTTTCAATCAGTTTCAAAACATGCTCTATCCAACTGACATAAAACCTGTTTTTCTTAGACAACGCTCACGGAGACGGCGAGAGCGCGGACTCGCGTACGTCGCAGTCGGACTCGCTCACGTCCAAGCCCGCACCCTCCTCCGAGAACGCGGCCACTTCAGACAGCTCCAGGTAACACCCCATGATGTCTGACACCGACTGAACAAAGATTGCAGTCTCACGCCAGTGTATCAGACACAACTTGGAAATTGCGGCCACGTCAGACAGCTCCAGGTAACGATGTCTGACACCAACTGATTCGATACTGCGGTCTTACACCAATTGAGACGACACTTGCCTATGTCTGAAAACGCGGCCACTTCGGAGAACTCCAGGTAACGATGTCTGACACCGTCTGATTCGATACTGCGGTCCTCCGCTGGTGTGTCAGACACAGACTCGCGTACATCAGTCGGACTCGCTCACGTCGAAGCCCGCTCCTTCCTCTGAGAACGCNTATGATCAGAGTAAATACAAATGAGTAGGTCATCTTCATAGAAACGCCCGAGCGCGGTTTGTATGTGAGCGCGCCAAACGTATGCGGCGCGCGCGCACACAATGACAAAATTTAGCGTAGATTAGCGGGGAGTTGCGCCGAATTTTGTCAGTGTGTGCGTGCGCGCCGCATACGTATTGGCGCGCGCTCACATACAAACCGCGCTCGGTGCGTTTCTATGAAGATGACCTACTCATTTGTATTTATTTACTCTGGTATGATGATCTAATTACGGTTAAGTTCCTTAGCTAATTGAGGCTAAGTGCCAAGTAATGAACAGGACTCTTCCGAGAATTCTTCAAACGTGAAGGACAAACCCGTCGCGAACGTGAGGTCAGCTCGCACAATACGGAGCATCGGAAGAAGGTATGATGATCTAGTTGCACCCAAGTTACTTGGCTGACTAAGGCCAAGTGCAGTGCCAAGTAATGAGCAGGACTCTTCCGAAAGTTCTTCGGAGTCGAGCCAAGACGTGAAGGATAAACCGGTCGCGAATGGAGAAGTCAGCTCGCACAATACGGAGCATCGGAAGAAGGTATGATTGCATATTATTGACTGAGTTTTTCCTTAATGAGGGCTATCGTTTTAGCGCTCACCAGTTAGGGCCACTGTAGAGTAAGGTCCTGTCACTTGCTAGTAGCGAAGACAGTGGCACCAACTGGTGAGCGCGAAAGTGGTAGGAGGACTATCGCATTTGCACTCATCAAGATGGCCAACTGTTAAGTATAAAAACGATAGCCCTCATTCCTCACAGTACCTACTAGCCAATATATTGTCCTGAAGTAGTGGTAAGGCAAGCTAAATTAGGGACGTATAAGTGCACAGAGAACGGCCTACATACTAATTAAAAAAAAATTCAAGGCGAACGTTTTCAAGTCACGTTTCACTAACACAATTTTGTAAAATAGAAAATACTGAGGCTGATAATGATAGCAGAGTAAATACAAATGAGTAGGTCATCTTCATAGAAACGGACGGGCGCGGTTTGTATGTGAGCGCGCCAACACGTATGCGGCGCGCACGCACACACTGACAAAATTTAGCGGGGATTAACGGGGAGCCAGTCGTGGTTGCGCCGAATTTTGTCAGTGTGTGCGTGCGCGCCGCATGCGTATTGGCGCGCGCTCACATACAAATCGCGCTCGGTGCGTTTCTATGAAGATGACCTACTCATTTGTATTTACTCTGATAATAGTGACTGAGTTTTTTGTGCGGATTCCTCTCAGCACTGGCTCACATTATTGTCTCGGAATAGTCAGTAAATAGTCGCAATGCAAAATTATATTGGGATGTGTAAATAATGTGCTTTTTAAAAACGTTCTTACAGAAAATCAATGAATTTAGTGTCTTAGGCTGGTTTAAGAATCGCACTAACCGCTCGCTGATCGTCAGCGTGCGTCAGTGTGACTCTAAAACTAGCCTTATTCGTTCGTTCGTTCGTCTCAGCCAAATGACGTCCACTGCTGGACAGAGGCCTCCCCGAAGATTTTCCACAGTGAACGGTCCTGCAGTGTCTTATAGAGGATGCTGCGCCAACGTTTCTAACGTCTCTTCTGAAGCTGTCCTCATACTGGCCGCCGGTGGCTCGCGCGAACAATCGCACGAACGAACGAATAATATCAATTGGTAATTAGACCCCGTTACATGACTTATTTGTATTTCAAATAATTATGTTCAAGCAGCATCTACCTACGAGTTCATTATGTGATGTAATTTAATTGAGCTTGTAACTTGATACTTTACCGTTCAATGATATTAATAAATAGACTAAGGCAACACTAGTAGTTGGTTGCTAATTTACTGTTAAATATTACAAATAGATCACTTATGTGTTTTGTTGCAGAAAAACAAAAATATTGATAAGAAGAAAGCCAAGAAAGTCCGAAGAACAGACTCCTCTGCAGCCAACTCTGGGAAACAGACGTCTGATGGTATGTTATTTTCGTTGTTAAAGCCCGGTCTGTGAGCACGTAGAATTTTACGATGAACGCACGTAGCGTTCACACACTTACTGCGGGCGCCCGTCGCACAGTCGCGACAGCAACATAATTACGCGCGAGCGATTAGGATGGGTAGCTTGGGGTCATTGGACAAAATTCTACGTGCTCACAGACCAGACTATACAAGTGTTTTATTGATAAAAGTCTTTACTACTAAAAGTGACATAAATGACTTTTCATCAAACTTATCAACGAATGTGTAGTCCAATATGTGCACAGTCTTGGCACAATTTGTTAAAAATAGTAGGTATAATATGCAAATCGTATTTGCAAAGAATCTGACTTCCAAAAAAATGTATAAAAATCTTGACAAACAGATGTTTGTGACACGTGACAGGTTTCTTATCGCGCTTTACCTTTACTTTTCAAAAGAAAAGCGAGATCGCTAGCCAAGCTACAAACTAAAGGACAATGGCTCATCGCTGCCATTGACGTATCTTCGTTCTTTTATAGCGTACGCGCATGATTGCCGCGTAAGATGAAACCCAGAGCGGTCAGCGTATCAGACCTAGCTTTTGTCCGCCCGCTTATCAGCTAAAGCCTGGTCTGTGAGCACGTAGAATGTTGCTGTCGCGCTCGCACACTCACTGCGAGCGCCCGTCGCACAGTCGCGACAGCAACATAATTACGCGCGAGCGATAGGGATGGGTAGCTTGGGGTCATTGGACGGCATTCTACGTGCTCACGGACCAGGCTTTAATAACGGCAAAAAATTATCTTTCTTTTCAATCAGTTTCAAAACATGCTCTATCCAACTGACATAAAACCTGTTTTGCCCAGACAACGCTCACGGAGACGGCGAGAGCGCGGACTCGCGCACGTCGCAGTCGGACTCGCTCACGTCCAAGCCCGCGCCTTCCTCCGAGAACGCGGCCACTTCAGACAGCTCCAGGTAACGATGACTCACATTGACATCCAAATAAACAGCGCTTCAGACAGCTCTATAGTCCGATTTTTAATTCGACGGAATTCTGACAGCTGTCATTTTTCGACAATTCAGATGTAATAAGCCTTTTTTGCTTTGAATTTGAATTATAATATGAAATGAAATTTTATCAAGTACAACTTACAAGGATGAACTATTGTTTGTTTTGTGAATTCAATGTACACTAATTATATTATGTACATTTTAGAGATTAAATAGAATAAAACGTGTTTTTAACACAGTAAAACAACATATTATCACAAACGAAAATATGTATTGATCATCAAATCATCATTATCGTCATCATAATCAACTTGGATTATAAAATTAGCATCTTGTTAAATTGATTATTTTATGAAGCTAAGATTTTATTAACAAAAGGATTTTCATAAAAAAGGTTTGTAACCCATGGATTATTGGTCAGGGAGTCCAGTAATAGAAAAATAATTTCCCAGTTTTTTTTGTAACTTCTAAAATATGATAATAAAAATTTAAAAAACCATTTTGAAATGATCAATACATTTTTAAGCCTTAGTTTTTCAAGTGAAACCTTAAATTCATGAAAGGATTATTTTTTTAATTTGTGAAAATGCTCTCCATTCTTAGTGGGAATGGTTCAAAGTTGGCAACACTTCTGAAATGTCAAAATTCCGTCGAATTAAAAATCAGAGTTTAGGTAATCGGTTTTACATCAATTGAGTCGATACAGGCACAAGTCTGAAAACGTGGCCACTTCAGACGCTCCAGGTAATCCCTTTTGATGGAGATTGTGGCCTCTTGTCACATGCTACGTGCAGATCACACCAGGCCTCAAGTCAGAATCCAGATGAATGTCAGCATCTCGTACAGGTCCAGGTAACGATGTCTGATATCGACTGATTCGGTACTGCGGTCTTCCGCCAGTGTGTCAGACACAGCTCTGAAAACGCAGCAACTTCAGACAGGGGAGGGTCACCTGGCCCCTTGGTATTTTGAGATTGTGATCTCTAGATCATATGCCGCAGTCAGAATCCAGATGAACGTCAGCACTTGGGACAGGTCCAGATATGTCTGACACCAACTGACTCGATACTGTGATCTCCTTATTTCACCAGTACGTCAGATACAGCTCTGAAAACGCGGCCACTTCAGACAGCTCCAGGTAACTGATTTCTGACATCGACTAATTCCGGTCAAGAATTTTGCCTCCTGCGACTCACTAGATGTACAGACTACGCCTGACGGATAATGTATCTAATCATCTTTCTATTGGACAATCTAGTAATGAAAGAAACATCAATATGAAACTTGTATCCAACAAAATACAGTGTGAGTCACGTTAAAGTGTACATATGAAAATAGATTAAACTAGACCTATTTTGTCTTTGTCCAGCAGTGGACGTCATTTGGCTGAAACGAAGAAGAAGAAGAAGACCTATTTTTATCGACAAAAAAGAGGTCAAAAAATTTTTGAGAATTTTTTTAAATTTTTTATAGATTTATTACTTATTGTAAAGAAAACGTAATAACTTTTAACCTAAGCGGTATATCCTGATAAAATAAAAACAACAATAATAATAATAACGATCATAGCAAATGTTGTGATAGGGATAGAGACATGCGATTTTTGGTTTTACAAAGATAATACGATAGAGAATAATACAAAGTAATAAAAACTACCTGTTAAAGGCGCATTTTTTGGAGAAATTTATCAAATAACCAAAAAAACACGAATTTAAAAGCAGATTTTTTTCAAAAAGTCTCATTTTTTATTATTTGTTGGTATTTTTGTGTATTTTATGTATTTTTTTAGTATCGCCTGTTATTTAGCATTATTACTGTTTTTATTTTATCAGGATATGCCGCTTAGTTTAAAAGTTATTACGTTTTCTTTACAATAAGTAGTTGAAAGAAAAAAAAATCTATAAAAAAATTAAAAAAAATCTCAAAAAAATTTTAACCTCTTTTTTGTCGATAAAAATAGGTCTAGTTTTATCTATTTTCATATGTACACTTAAACGTGACTCACACTGTATTTATACATTCTCACCTTTATAACTTCTTCACAGGGATGCCGAGAAAGTGGAAGTGAAACTCCCCCCATCAGTGGTCCAAGTGTTGGAAGACTTGGAGGCGGTGGTGAACCGGAATTTCGTGGAGACGCCCAACCTCGCCGCCAAGGAACTCGAGGCCAAGACTGATCAGTATCTCATCAGGTGAGTTGCATACTGAATTCATATTCAAATTAAACTTTTAATTCAAATAAGACTTTCAAGAAGAGAGCGTATCTTCATCTTAAAGGCCGGCAACGCACCTGTAACGCCCCTGGAACTGCGGATGTCTATGGGCGACGGTAATCACTTACAATCAGGTGATCTGTCAGCTCGTTTGCCTCCTGTCACGGATGTCAGTCTGTCACACAAAAAATACAAATGACATAGGCCGAAAAATAAAAGTTTTACTTTTCAGCACATTCTAAGGTGGTATAATTTTACCACAACAATCCGGGACTGCTATGATTGGAGTAAATAAACTGATATCGACGTAAACCAATTAAAATGGCAAAGGAATTTCGAGGAAAATCGCGTAAATTATTTTTTAATTCTTTGTTTGTTTACCCACGCTTACCATCACCAGTAGGCCTAAGATGCGCACCGTGACAAGCGCTGTATCGATAACGATTATACACGATAAGCCCATACGTTTATCGTCTAAAGAAAATCATCGATAAGATTTTATACCGGTGCGGTTTAACCTAATTAGATTTTATGTTTTACCATTTTACTGTTCTCTGAAAACCTATAAACCTTAACCGATTGTATGAAAGAAATCATTCCTACGGTCACACAATCCTTCAATTCAAGGTTAAACGACTATTGTAGTTTAAAATTGAACCAAATCACAACTCGCTCCTATCAGTCCCCTCCTTTGACTTTGTTAAAAATAGCCCAGAAATAAATCAAGTACATATTGAGAGTGCTCCAGTTTATTGCATAAATAAATAATACATTGCAAACTTCAGACTGATGCGTATTCGACTGTGTTGTATTCGGCTCGCAATGCATTATGTATTGCTATATACTGTCGCGTCGAGTAAATACAGACGACAACACAGCAAGCTAAACAGAGCTCTTATGTAGTATGTAATAGGAGTGATTTTGCTACAAAATGAATAGTCTGTTGTCGGTATATTCTTAGTCCGACCGGGCGACACCAACCGGTTTTCTACTCGGCGCCCGCGCCTCTTTCTTGTTATCTTATTGTGTCTGCAGTATGTTTTGCACTTGGGACGGTGCGGCAATGTTTATAATCTGCATTTAAAGCATTTTTCGTCTTTATTGTTTTCTAAAATTGGTACAGAGTGAAGTTTTACGTGGATTTCGATGAAAATATCATTACTAATAGTTTTTGGTATCTTTAATTGGATTCGTATTGAAGCCGGCTTCTACCTATTGCATAAATTCGTATACCTATTTGTATTACAACTGCGGTGTATTGATGTTTTGTAACTAAACTGTTTTGTTGTGAAGAAGACACAATTTTATACATTGGTGTTTCTAAATATGAATATCCACAAGATGTCTATGCGTCCAAGGTGATTGTTTTGTGATATTGGATCAAACTTGCTCATTACTTGATATTAAAGGCATAAGTAGACAGTGATATG
Source organism: Ostrinia furnacalis (assembly GCF_004193835.3). Taxonomy (NCBI): domain Eukaryota; kingdom Metazoa; phylum Arthropoda; class Insecta; order Lepidoptera; family Crambidae; genus Ostrinia; species Ostrinia furnacalis. The sequence goes on from NW_021132518.1 coordinate 862,138, forward strand.
TCTTTTGGCTTAAATCAATTCTAAGTATTTACATATGTAACTTGTTTTATGTGCGCGTTACAAATGCCTAGATTTTTTGTCGCCGCTTGTCTGGAATCTAGATCATCGAAAATAGTCGCACATATTTATTGTTTAATGTTAGACCAGTAGGTCTATTTTATTACTTATTTTATATTCATAAATCTACTTATTTTAAGAGATTTGATGAACAGAACAATTTTTTGTTGTTGTATTTTTTCAGTATAGACATACAAAAAACACATACCTATAAATTAACAAAAATGTTTTTGCCTCGCAATGTTTGTATTTTGCGCTTAATTGTATGACAATTGAACTCGCGACCTCTACCAATTTTTTTTTATTAAATCTCCCGTCCAGTATAGATTATTAAGACCTGTGGCTTACAGTTACTTACTAACATTAATTTTAAACTGACTTGAAAAGAGCAAGATAACTTATTTGTATGTAATGTAATTATATCTGCAAAATATCATAATCTCGTGCGTAAACTAATATCCAAAATGTCCTTTTCAGGTTAGAACGCGTGTTGTCCAAGAACGGAGTCGATCCCGCGTCCACCAAAGCGGCTTGGACGCGCGCGGCGCGGTGTCTGGGCTCCACTCGATCGAAACTCCACCAGCGAGTCAAGTCGCGGCCGGAGAACCACGTCACGACTGAACCGCGTGAGTTAATGATGACGATGGTACTTTGTTGGGACTAGTTATAGGGCGGCGCGGTGTCTGGGCTTAACTAGAGCCAAGCTACTGCAGCGTGTCATGTCGCGGCACGACTGAACCGCGTGAGTTGATGATGATGATGATAATGGTACTTTGTAGGGACTAGTTATAGGGCGGCGTAGTGTCTGGGCTCGACTCGGTCGAAACTGCTGCAGCGAGTCAAGTCGCGGCCGGAGAACCACGTCACGCCTGAACCGCGTGAGTTGATAATCTTCTTCTTGTCATGTCGACAACAAACCTACACAGTGTCAACCCAAAACTCCGCTACAAGAGTGGCGTTGTCAGCAACATTCATTGAATTCTGCGTGCAGTTGCTCGGGCACTCAGGGCACGACATCATGTGCTTCATCGACTGTGAAACAAAACCGAACCTGCACTCCCTGTTTGAGCCATCCAAGAATCCCCACCTGACCAGATTGTCGTTACTACGGCCGACCTGCGTCCGAAGTCTATTTAAAGACTTCCAGGTAAGCCAGGGGAGCTCATGACCAGGTGGAGAACTCATGGTGATGATGATGGTACTTTGAAGGGACTAGCTATAGGATGGCGCGGTGTCTGGGCTCGGATCGGTCGAAACTGCTGCAGCGAGTCAAGTCGCGCGTCAACGAACCACGAACGACTGAACCGCGTGAGTTGATGATCAAGTGATCATCATCATCATCAAGTGATGATAATGATTGTGATAGTGATGAACCTTTGTTGGGACTTGTTCTGGATTATGCTTTAGGCCCGGTTTCCACCAAGGTGGATTGGAGAAGTGTTTTGGATAACCAATCAAATTTTTTTATTCAGGAAACCAGGAAATCTGCTTTTGTGGAAACTGGGCCTTATGAAACTTCCTTTGTTGTGTTTTTATTTATTTATTTCAAACTTATATGCACATAGAGCAGTGTACACTGTCTGTACATAAGGCGGACTTTTTGTAGGATTTGAATCGAAAGCTCTACCCGACTGCGCCAGAAGAAGGGTATTGTTTTTATGTTTACTACTCATGAATATTGAAGGAAAATCAGCAATAAGTAACAGCATATTCTTTGTAGTTCACTAATCTGACGCTTAATCCGAAACATTTAAGGTTGATAATATTAAAAAGAGTCTTCTTTTATACAGCACCGCCAGCGCCCGCCGCCGCCCAGTCAGCCGCCAGCAAGCGTAAGGCTGACGATGACGATGATGAAGACTTCAGCCGCCTCACCGCCGCCGAGAGGGAAGCCAAGATTGTGGAGACACTGCAAAGGTAGCCTAAAAAAACATAGAATAAACATACGTTTTTAAGCTACAAATACTTCGTTTCGAAAACATTTTAAATGGGTAAAGAGAGTGAGACTCAAATAAAAGTTGTTCGAAATTTTCAATCTAGATAGATAGATATACGGTTTATTTGCAAAACACATTGACATACAAGAAGAAAAAAGTAAGAATAATAAACACAGGATTTGCAGGAAAGATATATATAATAGTAAAGATATATAATAGTACATGACAAAGAGTAAAAAAGAAAATCCTGCTCTAAGGTATAAGTGTGCCGCAACGATGCAAAAAAGCAGAGAGCTCAGTGTAGACACTGCTCTAAAAGTGAGCAGAACACTGATTTTCAGCTCTTGCTTGAAAATACAAGTTAAACTATGGTTTCAAAATTGTAACTTTTTGACTTTAACTTTTATCTGAGTGTGACCATTGTGCGAATGGCGCGGTCTGCGTCGAACCCTTACAAAATAAATCAATCAGTGTTATGGAATGGACTCTGTTGGGCACTAAACATGTTGTATTAAAATTTTTCAGGTTAAAATTGTTAATAGAAGAACGCAAACCAGACATGATTTCAAATTACAACGCCGAATGTGCACGGGTCCAGGAAGAGAAGTAAGTTTTTTTGTTTCATGATTTTAACGGTATTTTTTTTTCAAGTAAATAGGTAGTGTTATCACAATTATGATTTCAAAGCTAAAAGTTAGCAAACGACGAACGCTTTGAAGTCATAGCAAAGGCAGACATATAAACTCCGTATCGCCTTTTGCGAGCTGTCATCACCTTTCGCGAGGCGTTTACGTTATGTTGCGGATAAGTGTGCGTTGAAGTATGGAGTTTCATACAAAGAATATTGACCGCCTTGAGTTGATACAGTTACGATGCCTTTCCGGGTTGATAAATTAATGTGCTACAGCCTCTACCATTTGTGTCTATTGTATTTCCAGGAAGAAACTCCCAAGTAACATCAGCGGTCGAGGGCGCGCCTACTCCGTACCGTAGAAAAGCCTCTGTCCAAGCGCAATTTCTTGATTATTTATGTCTACTACCCTTTTGTATCTCCCTTCTATGACGTCAACAGAAAGAGAAAAGGTCCCCCTCTCGTAGAAAAACGTCTGCCCAAGTATAGGATTATGATTAGTGATGTCAACTACTTAATTTGTGTTTGTCGTAATTCCAGGAAGAAACTCCAAGTGGCTTCAGCGGTCGAGGGCGCGCCCGTCGTAGAAAAGCGTCTGCCCAAGCGCAGGTTTCCGTGGTGCCCGCGGTCGCGCGCGCTACTGGTCCGGCTGAAGCGGCTGGCCGGCTCACACGAAGCGGCCGCTACGTTGCTGGCCAAGCGGGCGCTGCCGCTGTTCCCCAACGGATTCGTGCGGATGCCCACGCTCCTGCGACAGGCCGAGTGAGTCCCACGCCCACACTGGGCTCCCAAGCCCACGCTAGGCTCCCAAACCCACCCCAAGCCTACGCTAGGCTCCCACGCCCATACCAAGCCCACGCTAGGCTCCCAAGCCCACGCTAGGCTCCCAAGCCCACGCTAGGCTCCCACGCTCACCCCTCATGTCTACACTAGGCTCACACGAAGCGGCCGCTACGTTGCTGGCCAAGCGGGCGCTGCCGCTGTTCCCCAACGGATTCGTGCGCATGCCCACGCTCCTGCGACAGGCCGAGTGAGTCCCACGCCCACACTAGGCTCCTAAGCCCACCCCTCACGCCCACACCAGGCTCCCACGCCCACGCTAGGCTCCCACGCCCACGCTAGGCTCCCACGCCCACGCTAGGCTCCCACGCCCACCCCTCATGCCCACACTAGGCTCCCATTAAGCTGCTGCCACGCTGTTGGCCAAGCTAGCGCTGCCACTGTTCCCCAACGGATTCGTGCGCATGCCCACGCTCCTACGCCAGGCCGAGTGAGTCCCACGCCCACACCATGCCCACACTAGGCTTACACGAAGCGGCCGCTACGTTGCTGGCCAAGCGGGCGCTGCCGCTGTTCCCCAACGGATTCGTGCGCATGCCCACGCTCCTGCGACAGGCCGAGTGAGTCCCACGCCCACACTAGGCTCCCACGAGGCTGCCGCTGTTCCCCAACGGATTCGTGCGCATGCCCACGCTCCTGCGACAGGCCGAGTGAGTCCCACGCCCACACTAGGCTCCCACGAGGCTGCCGCTGTTCCCCAACGGATTCGTGCGCATGCCCACGCTCCTGCGACAGGCCGAGTGAGTCCCACGCCCACACTAGGCTCCCACGAGGCTGCCGCTGTTCCCCAACGGATTCGTGCGCATGCCCACGCTCCTGCGACAGGCCGAGTGAGTCCCACGCCCACCCCTCATGCCCAAACTAGCCTCAGGCTCCCGACTCGCACCAGGCGATAACCTCCTAAGTTATTTAAGTGATGGCATCAATGTGCCATAACAAACGCGGTGAACATGACGATCATGCTGCGTGCGCGCAACGATCTCGTGTTGATGTCACATGCCGGTCAAACCGCGATTTTGAAAAGATCTCAGTAATTTATTCCCGTGAGTAAATGTTGCTAAAGCTGGACCCAGTATTTGAGCAACTTCTTCTTTTAACTGTGTTTTGTATTGTTGACTATAGTCTGGTCTGTGAGCACGTAGAATTTTATCCAATGACCCCAAGCTACCCATCCTTATCGCTCGCGCGTAATTATGTTGCTGTCGCGCTCGCACACTCACTGCGGGCGCCAGTCGCACAGTCGCGACAGCAATATAATTACGCGCGAGCGATAAGGATGCGTAGCTTGGGGTCATTGGACAAAATTCTACGTGCTCACAGACCGGGCTTTAGATGCTTTTGATAGAAGTCGTATAAATTGTCTAAAACGTTTTCTTCATCTTTCCAGCCTCAGCAAAGACATCAAAGCGTCGGACGTGAAGCGTCAGCGGCTCGGATCCGCATCGCAGCCGGCGCCGCCCGCGCCGCCTGCCTTCGTCGAGCCCATCCACTTTCCCAGCTCGCTGACCGTCACAACCACCACCAATCCGCCTGCCCCTGCCGCCCCTGCCAAGGAAGAAGACAAGTACAAACCCAACTCGGTCCTCGGAACGTTCTTCAACCTCAACAAAGACCTCATCGTCGAAAGGCCCGAAGACCGAAAGAACGACCGGGTCAAAGATGACGTCTACGTCCCCCCCAATAATATCGGCAGCATAACCATAACACCCGTCATCCCAGCGCAGAAGGACAAAAAACCGGTTGTGCCGGACAAACCCAAGGAAGGCTTGATCAGGGTGAAGTCCCCGGCGGCGCTAAACGAAATGGTGAAAAAGGAGAAAGCTAAGAAACCAGAGAAAACCAACCATGTAAAAGAAAAACGAATGGACACCCCGTTACACATAGACACTAATCTCCAGCCGAGCAAAAAAGACCCAAGCCCGAAAAAAGATGAGATCTCCCCAAAACAAATAGAAACCATGAGAATAACGGAGAATAATATCCCGAGGCCTGCCTTAGTTCCCGTACGCCATTCCCCCACTTTCGCGAAACCGGACAAACGTCCGCCCGAAGTGAAAAAGAAAAAAGACGTTGTCATAGTGTCCGATGTAGACCCACTGGGTGACGTGCAAGCCGAGCCCTTCGCGGTGGACGATAGTAGTAGTGACGTGGAATTAGTTGAGGACTCAAAAAATACGGACAAAAGTGAACCTAAAATCGGTGATAATAAGAGTGATACAGTGCCTTCAAAGGATAAAGTGAGTGACTCGAAGAAAGTGAACAGTGTTAAACATAAAGAGCGCAGCTCGAAGGAGACGAAGGAGAAACGTAGCGACTCCTTGGACGAGACCACCAAGGAGATCGATAATGTTATGAGGGAAATACGGGAAATGCAGGTTCGTAGTGTTTTCATACTATTTTTTTACCTACAATTTATATTCAAAGTTCAAGTGACTGTTTCACTGACAATTTTTTTTTGCACTATGACACTGTTGCTACAATATCTGTGTCAATGTGTTAACCATGTTAAAATGTATGAACTGTATGTAAGTTTGTTTGTGTACCTAATAAATAAGTAAATCCCCAGGATCTACATACTCATAATATTATATCTGTGAGATATCACCAGAATAGTCTTAGGAGAGGAAATGTTACAACAATTTAAATTCTATCTCTCTATGGATTCGCAAAATAGTTCAGTTAAATAAGTTATGTTTATTATGGAGAAGCCATATAAACACCATTTGACTTCCATCCAATATATTTTGTTAAAAAATATTTTTATATTTTCAAACAAAATAGTATGAAACTATTCTTCAAGTCTCCAAAAACTCAACAAATGCACATTTTTCCGATTCCAGAACTCACAAGAACCAACAAAGTTGAACAGTAACTCGTACGCAGGAGTCATTACTAGTGGTAAGTGTCACTAAAGTACACATAATAATTATTATTATTATGGGCGATACGTGTGCGCTTTCGTCTTTATACTTCGACATTAATCTATGCGTTTAATTTTGGTGTTGTTTTAGATTAAACTAATCGAATGTTTATCGAATCGCCTCATTGTTAAACATGACAGCTTTCTTACAACCACCAAAAGAATCATAAAATTATATCATCAAAATTAAAACCCGTTTTATTGTTAAACAAGAGGGTTGAAAAGGGCACATGAGATCTATTGTGTAAATACTCTAAATTACTCAGCAACCTGTATCTATAATTTAGTATTGAGTACTATACTAGCCATATAAAACATGTGATGTAAGATGAAAGCGCACATAGCAACTACAGTCTGTTCTAGTCCAATTAGAATAGAAACAAGCTTTATCGTTCTAGAAACATTAAACCTAACCCCCCCTTATTATAAAACGTGAAACTCGCGTTGATCACTAGTTTAAATTGAGATATTTTGTTCATTGCGCGTTTAACCTTTTTTAAAAGCACAACTATCTTTTCACTTCAATCCCAGTAACTTTAACATTGTAAAGCCTGGTCCGTGAGCACGTAGAATCCTGTCCAATGACCCCACGCTACCCATCCCTATCGCTCGCGCGTAATTATGTTGCTGTCGCGACTGTGCGACGGGCGCCCGCAGTGAGTGTGCGAGCGCGACAGCAACATAATTACGCGCGAGCGATAGGGATGGGTAGCTTGGGGTCATTGGACGGGATTCTACGTGCTCACGGACCAGGCTTTAGTATCATTTGCAAAAACGCGGCCTAGAACAGACCACGCCCATAAAATTTCTCATTGCGAATTGGACCTAAACGCCTGAGACGTAAAGTTGGTTTTGTCCGGCCAGCGAGGCACGAGAAGTCTTCCAATCCGCCGCCGTTCGCGCCGCGCTCCAGTATATTTGGCGAGGCGCGTTCTGACAAAGACAAGTTGTAAGTGACGCGGACGCCAGATGTTGAGAACCTTTTCTAAATGTTACGTTTGTTTGCAACTTGTCGGTAAAAATACCAAATTAAGCGGTGCAAGAGTAAATTATGACGAAAATATTTTTGATGTTCACGATTTAGGGTATTATTAAAAATTTATTTTATGATGTAGTCAACATTTTCGGGTTCTCTATTGAGACTTATTAACATTCAAATTCTTCATGGTTTTAGGTGTATTCATGCTATAGCATAATAATAGGAACGACATTTTAATGGGTAAATTCAATATCTAGAGTAACTCATAAATTTTTTTCTAAGCGTTTTGTGTACCTCTGAAATCGTGCTTCCGTCAAATTTGAGTTACTTTCCTAGGCCATAAAGCTGATTATTACGTGATTTATGACTCATCCAGCCAAATCAGAACCAGTTCAGCTTTTTATACTGACCTAAAAGTTGACAAACGACGTTTTGCTTAGGTCCAGCTTTCCAATTTTGAATCATGGCAGCCCTAGGTCACGGTAAGACATAGCGTAGCATGAATATACCTCAACGGGAATTAAAAAAAGCACTTAGTACTTTCTATCTTCTGTAAATTCAATTTTCTGCTACTGGTGGGGTCTTGCACGATACAAAAAAGCTTTATTAGTAGATGAGATAATATGTTTATCTATTGAACATATTAATTGCTTAATGAAGCAACACCAAATGTTAACCGATAGAAAAGGTCCGACTCTGTAAGCTTGCCTCGCACTCTCCTATCCGTCGCTTGCCACTAGTCTCTTGTAGATATGCTTTAGTTTGGCATTGTAACGGCGTGTAGGGTAATGGACTAATGTAATTTGTACCTTTTTAAATATATTTTATGACCCAAAATACTGTTAATCTTTATTAAACTTGCTAACTACATAACTTCTAATAATAATTTTGAAGTCCAGTACCCTATTCCATCACTTTCTTTACAGTAATTAATGTATGTACCATAATTGTCAAATAAAAATATAGTTATCAATTATTTATTTATTCCCAAAAATCAGTAAGTATTAATCGTAGGGTTGATTTTGAATCGCTAATTTATATTTCATAATCATAACTACATGTCTGGACTATAAATTATACCTTGTGAAATATGTATAGTTTGGTTCCTGGTATCAGGATAGTTTATGAGCAGATGTAATGCATTAGTTTAATTCTAAATTTGGTGCTATTTCCTTGTGATTAATTACGTTGTATTACCTATAACTGACACATATTTGCTTTAGGTATTGATTGATTGCGGGTTCATTGTCTATTGTCCATGCAAACAAAACCATATTACGCAGGGTATAGTTACCAAAGTTTCGATGCACTATTGATGTGATTTTTCACAATATTTATGTGTTTGGATTGTTTATGTCTCAATACATTATTGTACTCTCATCCATTCGATTTCAAATTATAATCATGTTACATTTCGTGGCTTGAAAGTACTTCGTACAATTCATTTCCTAAACTGGTGATGGCTATTATACTCTTTCAACTATACATAATGTAAATACATTCTAACGTAACCATTAGTTTGATGTGCTAATTTTAGTTCGTTAGAAACGCTTCATTGACACATACACAAACAATCTAATTGCGTCGTCCGACTTATGAACAATATCATGAAATTACATAAAAAATATGTAGGTTAATATGTAAATTACTTGTAAATAGTTTTTAGAGAGAGGCATACTCATATTATCTGCTTTTCTGTATTTAAAATTATAGTAGGTACATTGTATATTTAGATTTTACTTTCATAGTCAGTAACGTCTCGCATTCGGGTCAAAAGAATCAAGCATGTGTTAGGTTTTCAACATTTAGACAAAAAATCACAAGCTTGAGCCTATTCTTGAGTATTGAGTGTAGTTTTGTAATATGTACTCGAAACTCGTTTTCAATACATACATACACGTCTCTTCGTCCATTACATGCTTTAGGCTCAAAAAATTATTAAATACAGTCAGCATCAAATAGTTCGCGACACCTAAAGCAGCCAAAAAGTTCGAAACACGTCTTTGTTACAATGAGGGCTATCGTTTTTATACTTAACAGTTGGCACCCCTGGCGATTGACAGGACCTTACTCTACAGTGGCGCCATCTTGATGAGTGCAAATGCGATAGTCCTCCTACCACTTTAGCGCTCACACGTTGGCGCCACTGTCTTCGCTACTAGCAAGTGACAGGACCTTACTCTACAGTGGCGCTAACTGGTGAGCGCTAAAACGATAGCCCTCATTGTACAATCAACGTCAAATATTTCGTGTCATTTTAATTATTGATTGCCGTGCTGTGTAAATGAGCCTTTTTATCATGATTATAAACATAAGTTTTTGTTGTGCTGTATGTTGATATTCATGTAATAGTTGTGTACTGTAGATACTAGTTTATTGGTTTTCTATAGTTGCTTCGTTTGTTTCAGCGCAGAACGAACTTCTTTGAACAAAATGGATGGATGTAGTGCCATCACTGGTGAGTACTACTATATTTACCTACTTATTAAAAAAATACACAACTATAGGTCGCGCAGCAAGAGTTGAGGCTTTGACACAAGAAAAGATGCGAAAACGTTGACGTCTTGCGTATTCTGACTGATTGTGTGTTCTGTATTCAAATATTACATCAGCGTGAGTACTCAAGAACGTCTGAACCGATTTAGCTGAAAATTGTTAGGGAGGTAGTTTTGAGCCAGGAGAAGGACATAAGATACTTTTTATCCCGTTCGAAATAAATAAAAAAGTCTGCTTATTTATTGCCATTAAGGCGGAACAAAGTTCGCCGGGTCAGCTAGTAATTAATATTTGTCAGTCAAATTACTTCTGTAACCTCAATTTTAATAATATATCTTTTCGTTTCCAGGTTGAAGCACGTTAAGATGTTAATCATGAAGGTTGTTATTGAATGATAGTCTATTTATCTCGGGAAGCTCGCGCTGCGGATCCACACAGAACTTCTGATCGACACTAGAATACACAAACGTAAGTATTTTATTTGTATTATGAAAATAAACAACGTTCCTTGTGAATTTGTTCTCATATGCCTCAAAAAGTGATGGATCAAAATGTGTTTCATATTTTACGGTCGACTTANCTGAAAATGCTCTAAGCAGATCATAGGACTGGTAGGATCAAAATGCGCATCTCAGACCGAGCCTTCACTGGACACAGCAGCTTAAACAAGCACTAGTCCACTATGGGACTGTCCGAATCAAGAACGTGCAGGATGTGCCAAGAGGCAGATGAAACGTCACTACACATTCTCACGGACTGCGGACCTTTGATGCGCAAGCGGAGCTTACACCTGGGCAAACACATCCTAATCCCACAAGATGTAAAACATATCGCCCCCCAAAAGATACTGCAATTCCTAATGGATGCAGGACTCGGAGGCGAACTGTAAGGAAAATAGCGGCGATCACAATAGATCGGTACCGGTCGCAGTGATACTAGGACTTTATTGAACTAGAATAGCCGCTCAAGTCAATAAAAAAATAGTTCTTCTGCGTTTGAAACACAAATTAGTACAGTATAGGAGAGGAATAAATTTCAAATAGTTTGTACAGTATCAGTATCGGCGCGCCGATAGCTGGTCGTCGGTGGCGGCGGCGTGAAAAAATTCGCGGCGGCGGCGGCGCGCCGGCGTGGCGCCCACCTCTACGTCCATTACATGCTTTAGGCTCAAAAAATTGTTAAATACAGTCAGCATCCAATAGATCGTGACACCTAAAGCAGCCAAAAAGTTCGCAACACGTCTTTGTTACAATGAGGGCTATCGTTTTTATACTTAACAGTTGGCACCCCTGGCGATTGACAGGACCTTACTCTACAGTGGCGCCATCTTGGTGAGTGCAAATGCGAGTCCTCCTACCACTTTAGCGCTCACCAGTTGGTGCCACTGTCTTCGCTACTAGCAAGTGACAGGACCTTACTCTACAGTGGCGCCATCTTGATGAGTGCAAATACGATAGTCCTCCTACCACTTTAGCGCTCACCAGTTGGTGCCACTGTCTTCGCTACTAGCAAGTGACGGGACCTTACTCTACAGTGGCGCTAACTGGTGAGCGCTAAAACGATAGCCCTCATTGTACAATCAACGTCAAATATTTCGTGTCATTTTAAATTATTGATTGCTGTTGTGTAAATGAGCCTTTTTATCATGATTATAAACATATTATGTTTTTGATGTGCTGTATGTTGATATTCATGTAATAGTTGTGTACTGTAGATACTAGTTTATTGGTTTTCTATAGTTGCTTCGTTTGTTTCAGCGCAGAACGAACTTCTTTGAACAAAATGGATGGATGTAGTGCCATCACTGGTGAGTACCATAAATTAAAAAAATACACAACTATAGGTCGCGCAGCAAGAGTTGAGGCTTTGACATAAGAAAATTTGCGAAAACGTTGACGTCTTGTGTATTCTGACTGATTTGTGTGTTCTGTATTCAAATATTACATCAGCATGAGTATGTGTCTGCCTCAACTTTCGTTGCGCGTCTTATAATCTCACCCTTAATTTATGTAATAGAGATTCACAAAGTTTCTAAACGAATATTATGTCACATTATCATAATGGGTCAAACCGAGTTGAGATAGGGCAGAAAATGCATTGTGATAGTTCGTTTTCTCAATTGCCTGCCCGATCCTCTTATTACCACTAAAGTACGGCCAACGAGAAGCGATACAAAAGGTCGATTCGACTGTCGAATTGACAATCTATTCTGTCTCTTCCCATCTTGTGTATTTGTCGTAATGTCTCGTTCTCCGGCCAAAATATGTCAAAGTCAAACTCTTAGGCTGGGTTGCACCATCTTACTTTAACTTTGACAAACGTCAAAAATCTGTCAAATTCCATACAAAAAGCACCGGTTATCGTCATAGTTACCGTTAAAGATAGGTGGTGCAACCCATCCCTACTATTCCAAATGACCATGACATTGGGTTTGTTTACATTATTTTGGTATCGCTTCTCGTTGGCCGTACTTTACATACTAATATGGTACACCAAATTCTATTTTCTATTTTTCTTTATGAGAGTGCCTCAACTCAATATGTCTTTTTTAAATAATTCATATTTGTCAGTCAAATTACTTCTGTGACCTCAATTTTAATAATATATCTTTTCGTTTCCAGGTTGAAGCACGTTAAGATGTTAATCATGAAGGTTGTTATTGAATGATAGTCTATTTATCCCGGGATGCTCGCGCTGCGGATCCACACAGAACTTCTGATCGACACTACAATACACAAACGTAAGTATTTTATTTGTATTATGAAAATAAACACGGTCCTTGTGAATTTGTGTTCACATATACGTCAAAAATTTATGGATCAAATGTGATTCATTTTACGTTCGACTTAGCATAATTACGCCTTAAACAATAAGAGAGATAAGTGACTTAAATTGAGACTATAAATTGTCTACGGTAACTCTAAAAGTCCTATAATGTATCATCTTAGTAAGTACTACTTATAAGATTTACTTTTATCTTCTTAGAGTAAAGGGTCAGCAAAATTACTATGTTCCTATAATTACGGCAATTAATGAATGTAAATTAATTTCGAATTAATAATTTCCATCCTGGATTAAATTTGGCTTAAATAATTTAAAATTATCGTACACGCCAAATGACACTAAAATACTCTTTATTATTACGTAAATAAGTACATCTAGTCGATTATAAGTGACTACATCACATTTTTAGAATTAAACTATTATTTGGTTTATTTTGTATTGTATCTAAGAAAAAAAAACAATAGTGAGGGGAAAGAAGTAGTGTCGATAAAAGTTCTGTGTCCGATATCCGTTTGTTGTACACTGTCAGTTCTTTTATATACTAGGTATGTATAGATCGCGCATATTTTGTATAAATGACTATTAGTTTTAAACGCGTTCGATCACTGATATAGCTCACTGCTCCACGCGTGTTTATTAGTTATTCACAATGTATAAAAGTAGATAGATATAGATTTTTTTTGTTTGCGGTATTTGTCACTCGAATAACTAATAAATACAATTAATTACGTGTTCAATATGTCTATCTGTAAGAGTCGAAATAATCGTGTTGTTCAGTATTCATTGCAACCAAATCAGTTAAGCCGATTTTACTTTAAAATATATTTTTGTTTACTTATACAAGTACCGTGAGGATCTAGTGCTAGTTTCTTTATCGATAAGATCGATATTAACAACTTGTCAAAGAATTTTGTTACATTTCGTACCGCTAGATGGCGTTAGTACACTGAGTAAAATTATTACCATAGTAAAATATTAAAATGAAATAATACCTACCAATGCTGGCACTAGATCCTCATGTTATGTTGTCAAATAATGGAAAAATGATTATTTTAATAATTATGTTTATTTTTATTATTCTTATCTACTTATTTCTTCACTTGAGAGATCTCCGACTTGATATTTTCACTGCCATTGCGTAGTTGCGTTTGTATGGGATTACCTAAAATAGTTTTAATCGTGTTAACGGTATTATTTACTGTACGAAATATGTATGGCTGGTGTCAAATGAGATAGTCATTAGATACTACATAGTACATACATAATATCAGATACAAATGGATGTTTTACTGTAAACCTAAAATAAGTCTTAAAATACGGTAATAATTTCGTTAAACGCTGTCGTTGGTATTGTCCAATTATTTTACTAATAGGCAATAGCTAATTTCCTAAGAAATATCTGTCAGTATATTCACACTTTCCATTTCTTTACAACTCATCTTCTCTACTCAATCAATTATATTCACAATCTCTATAAACACATCATTTTTACGCCAAATGATATTTTTATATGGTAAAAATATGAAAATACTGACATATTTTCAAATATTCATCATAATAATATAAATAATATAGTCCGTGTAAATAAATGTCTATGTTGTTATAAAAATACTAGAAAAAGATATATAGCGAAATTGATTTCGTATTTGTGAATAGGTGACCGCCTGGTTGGTATAACCGTGGAGCAGTATATAGGTATTTATTTTTAATACATAATAATGAACCCTGTGAGAAATAGTTTATTTATGTGTCTCCGAAACTAAATTATGTTTCGGCCACGTTCTGTTGAACGCAAAAACATGTTTTAATCCAAATTCCAAATTATTCCCAATGTAATAATTATGAATAAATATTTATAATGAATAGAAAATTTTGAGTTTTAATGACATTGCCATAACGCAACGATAAATAATTATTCCCATCGTTCACGCATATTATTATGTTTGTTGCAAGTTGAAACCCAATGTAGACTACAGATGGCGCTATTTCTATGTCGGAGTAGGTAGGGTTGACACTATAAAAATTATGCAGCGTATAAATAAAAATAAATATGTATTAAAATGGTTAAATAAAGTAGGGTTCAAGGCAAATGAAACAACAAAGCTCTTCATCAATATTTTTTTTATTAATTTCACAAAAGTATTCATTAAAAGCCACAGTTTGAAGGCTTTTAAGCTGTCAAAGCGATGACGGTCTTTAAACATTACTTCCATCGTTTTACAAGTCAACAGTGAGCTAGAAAACAGGAATTCGGAAGCTATCTAATAAATAACTACATTATAAACATTACGTTTTATAGAAAATATTGACATATACTTCATTCGAATAAGGGCAGTCAAGCTTGCAGCCACGTCTATTGCTAGCCCGCGGGCCGTGCGCCCGCGAGACGTTTAAATATCCAATTTATATATTTTTTGTATAAATAATGACTTTTATTACTTATATTTAACGCGTGAATAACACTATGTTTACGTATTATAGAACAGCTCAGTGTACCATTTATACTGACATATTTATATATATAAATTGTGAAGCGACACTGATTCTAATATTTGAAATATAATATTAAGCTATTTTGTGATTTCTAAACTCGAATGCCTTATGCTATGTTGAGAGAAAAATGGCTTTTATTCATTACATTTTAACGATAAACATAACTGAAATCATATTTGTGCCACAAGTTAGCATTTAATAAATGAAATCAATTCATATAAATGTAACGTAAATAAATAAAAGCCATTCCACCTCAAACAAAATATATTTAGGTACTTATTTTATTTGAAGTGTTACAGACACAAAAACACTTTATTATTAGGTATTAATTTATCAACTATCCTTCATGTCGAATACTTCTGAACTTTAGTAAGTTCTTACGAGTGGGTCCCAGATCGTTCTTATGATTACCTTCCATAGATTTGATCTACCGTCCTCCCACTAGATCGGCCATTTTGTTGTAACGTTCAAGATGGCGGTCTTATCAATAATATTGCTATCCTCGTCAGTTACAATTTAAACATCTTAAGATAACAGCCATTTTGGGAACGTTTTCCAAACAAGATGGCGTCCTTATTTTTGGAAGCTGTCGCGCTATTGCTTTTATATAATCGATGATGTGGACTATACATATACAAATATATATTTATTGAAAGCTCAATGTGTTACTAACACCCTTGTAATGATGAGGTTTAGGATTTAAACTGAAATCAAGGTTATATTAAAATATTTTCGTCTGCAGATCGTCGCTATTTAATATTATAACCTCGACTTCATCGAAACCATTTAAAAATACGCTGAATCCAATATTGCAATATACCCGTGGGAAATATTCGGTATTCCGCCCAAAGCTTACATAGTAACAACTATACAAAATGCGGTGACGTACATACAAAAAATATTTTTCTTTCGCAATCGAACTCTCAATTTTCATATATACCTTACAAGCTTAAGCAAAAATAAACTCTTTATCTATCCAATAGGGTTCTATACGAATATGTAATTTATCCACCCAACGTGATAAGTTTGAAATACATTTGGAAATCAACTTCTTATTCTAGATTCATACCGTGCTCAAACCAAACTCCTCCAGCCAGTGAATCCCAACTAAATTATTACAAGCGTTTACACAATTCCTCTATTTGCAACACATTTATCTCTTACATTTTTGGTTCACTTTACAAATTGACATCCCACTTTGACCCATTAAAATGAATGAAAAATTCAATTTTCCAAAATTATTATACACTCGCGAGCAAAACTATGGAATCACTTACATGAAGTTGTTTCCACGCGAACTCGTGTACTAACGAATTTGTTAGTAACAAAAAAAGTGGCACCATTTTAAAGATTAAACTTTTATCTTTAAATTGATACCAAATTCATTTAAATCACACCAGTATTTAAAAAGATATCCCGGCTGATGTGAAGAAGTAACGAAAAAGACATGTATGAACTGTTTGATACGTCGCGAGGTGCGGCCTATTTACCTCCTATAAAAGCACGCGTTTTTAGATTTTTGCTTTCACACGTTGATTCGTACACATCTCCGCTTCTTTTGACACTTTACCTGGGATTCTACATCTTCAGAAGCAGCACAAATCGTTGCACTATTGCAAGAAAGCCTCAGCCAGCGGGCTGTCGCACGTCAGCGCCACTTAAGCCAGTCCTGGCTTTCGAAAGTTTCAAGACGCTTTCGGGAGACTAGTGGCTTTATCCCGAGACCAAGTTCTGAACAGCGCCGTTGCACATCGCAGAGGAAAGACCGTTTTTTCATGTCAACCTCTCTATGAAATCGTCATTTGACTGGAATCGATGTCCATCAAGAGCTCAGAAATGTTCGTAAGATAGCTGTTAGCGAGTGGACAGTTCGTCTAAGATATAAGCAATAGAATTTGACTCCAAAAAGGCCTGCCACAGGCTCGAAACTGACAGCAGGTCACCGATAAGCGCCCTTTTAATTTGCTCGTACACATCTCGATGGGAAGTTCTGTTCTCCGATGAATGCAAACTGTGTTTGCAGGACAGCATTCGAAGAGGTCGGGTTTATAGGCGGCCTGCGGAGCGATTTGTGCAGTGCTGGTTCGCTGAAACAGTGGCTTATGGAGGTGGCTTGCTCGACTTAACATCGAGATGTGTACGAGCAAATTGAAAGCGTGCTTATCGGTGACCTGCCGTCAGTTTCGAGCCTGTGCCAGGCCTTTTTGGAGTTAAATTCTATTGCTTATGTCTTAGACAAACTGTCTACTCGCTAACAGCTATCCTACGAACATTTCTGAGCTCTTACTGGACGTCGATTCCAGTCAAATGACGATTTCATAGAGAGGTTGACATGAAAAAACGGTCTTCCCTCTGCGATGTGCGCCGGCGCTGTTCAGAACTTGGTCTCGGGATAAAGCCACCAGTCTCCCGAAAGCGTCTTAAAACTTTCGAAACCCAGGACTGGCTTATGTGGCGCTGACGTGCGACAGCCCGCTGGCTGAGCCCTTCTTGCAATAGTGCAACGATTTGTGCTGCTTCTGAAGGTGTAGAATCCCAGGTAAAGTGTCAAAAGAAGCGGAGATGTGTATGAATCAACGTGTGAAAGCAAAAATCCGAAAACGCGTGCTTTTATAGGGGGTAAATAGGCCGCAACTCGCGACGTATCAAACAGTTCATACATGTCTTTTTCGTTACTTCTTCACATCAGCCGGGATATCTTTTTAAATACTGGTGTGATTTAAATGAATTTAGTATCAATTTAAAGATAAAAGTTTAGTCTTTAAAATGGTGCCACTTTTTTTGTTCCTAACAAATTCGTTAGTACACAAGATCGCGTGGAAACAACTTCATGTAAGTGATTCCATACTTTTGCTCGCGAGTGTAGTTATGCAGCTTGCTTTCTTTTTTTCTGAAAATTAACAATTAAACTTAGGAAATGTCATTTTAATGCCATTGTGATTCGCACGCCGTATGTGACGTCTTTTTTCAAGAATCTTGGCACGCCTCTCATGTTTTTACTTAAAGTACCTTAGTAAAGGGCCTTAGTGAGATGTTTTCAATTGTTTACTATACAAGATTTAGAAACGTAACACCCAACTCCAATATACTGGCTGGAAGCCATACCATCTCATTCAAGTTTCCAATTGAAACTATCTAATGACTATCAAGACAGGGTACTAATGTCAATGAGATAGTTATCTCAGTTTGATAGTCGTGCGTCCCACATCGATAAGAGGGCACTTTTATGATTGTCCACATCTTTCACGCTTCGCGGTCTTTATTACAATTAACATAAAGTTTACAATTATTTACAAAGATACGTTCCTACAGCTCCCATAGATGCCTTACAATAAGTACTATTTTTATACTAATTTACACCGAAATCTATGTTAACATCATCCCGTGACTGTAACTTAACCAATTACTATACCGATACGAATTCACGATAAATTTACAAAAGCATAATTTCTACCGCTATGGACTAGGAATTTATAAGGTAACTTTCATTGTTAAGATCATAGAAAAAGCGACCTCTTGTCGCTTTGTTATGTAATTGTAACATAAGTAGTGATATATTATAATAAAAACTTAATAAAGAACCCTTTCTACAATATCAACATTAATGTGTGAAACCTAAGTTTGGAGTAAAATAAGAAATTATATTCTGTTATGGTGACATAATGACAACATTATCATAAAGTATTTTACATAAAAGGAAATAAAATTTTACAGTTTTGAATTCCTTATTTTAGTAGCTTTAATTTACAAAGCACTGTGAATTTTATTTTTATAAATAATTTTAGGCCGGATTTTGCAATCTCCAGAAAACTAAACTGAATAATAAATTGACGTTTTTGACACATTGTCGTCACAAAAGTTGTCAATATGTCAAACTTAGTCCACAGATAAAGTTATCTGATGACTGAAAAACCAGCTGTTATTTGTTTAATTAATTTATAAACGATTACATAATCGAGTATAAACTAAAACATGCTTACAGAAATCAACCAAAATAAAATGTAACAGAGGTAGATAAAACAGATCAGATCAAGTCAATATTATTATTTACTTAACTATTTTAATATGCTGTATTGCGTGATATAAGCTAGGTCTGCCATTCCCTCAATAACCTGATATAAATCCTAATCGGTCGCATTTCAACTAAACTACTATTACAATATTAAATATCTGGAATAATATCAATTTAAAGTTAGATTTAGTGGAGATTCTCGTATGAAGGCCAGTGGCCCCATTATTTTTTATTTTAGGCCGGCAATACACGGACAGCTCAAGCAGTCAAGAGTCAACAGCTTGAAGCTGCCAGCGATAACTGCTCGAGCAGTTGGTATTAACTGCTCAACAAATCACAAGCGCGCGCGCCGTGGAATGTAGAAAGTGGGCGGAGGTAACTGCGCGAGAGCTGTCGACAGCTCGAGCAGTCAGTGTATGGCTGGCGACTGCTTGACCGCACGATGAAAATTCACCGTGCTGTCGACCGCCCGAATCAGTTGCAACTGCTCGAGCGGTTCGTGTATGTGCGTCCATAGAACTCTGCAGTTCACTGTGCAGTCGCAGCTTGAAGCTGTCGACCCTGACTGCTTCAAGCGGTCCGTGTATTGCCGGTCTTACTGTAATTGTATGTTAGTTGAAATGCCAAACCTTCAAGATTCGACTGCTCGGACTCTGACAATATGACAGCACGAAATTGTATTTTTTTCTCGCCTCCAGATCTTACATTAAAATACTGATACATTTTTCCTTTTACAGAAAATGAATAACATGTAAATTCTCGATCAGGCTCTTTAGACTAATGAGATCTTATCTTACGAGTAAAAAAGCTAAAGCAAAGATCACAAAATTAACTATCATTTTGGTATAACGTAGAGTAAATAACATTTCACTTTGATAGTAATACTTTAACTATCATAACTGGATAAGTCTATACAAAAATGATAGTCCATATTGAAAGTGACTCGCTGATATATACATTGTGACGTCATACACTTCAGTGTGGTGTAAATTAGGTGCTATGATACAAAGACTACGATGTGTCAAATCAAAATGTATAATAATCATGAAAAACCATTATATCAACTAATATCAGCAGCTCAAAGAGAGGGACACTATTTCTATTGAACTCCGTTGCGTAGGTTTTGTATAAAATGTATATGAGCTGCAGACTTTAAAGGTAATCCAATATAATAAGACACAAAAATGGTTAAATGACAGCCCTATAAGACACTGATAACTTTGTACGACAGATTTACTAGTTTTTGAAAATTAGGTCTGTAACAATAAAGCAATTTTGAATATAATATCAGTAATCTGTTGAATTACTTATTGATTCTTATCAGTTTAATTTTGTTCTCACTATTTGTCATTTAAATGTAATTTAAATAATAAAGAAATGTGTCTAAATGACTCCGGATTTAAAGATTGAGGTACGTTTTAGTCTCTAGGATGCCACACAGATAGTGACGTCATAATACATTAAAACATTAGTATATTTTGTCAACAAGCAAGTTACAGTGTCTTAAATACAAAAGAACTAATAGATATGTTTAATGCAGTCGATTGAATTCTTTATATTAATGTTCTCGCAATGCGTGTTGCGTGCTTGCAAATACTTACTTTATAACTCAACGGATTATACGTTGTTTGACATATCCACTTAATAATATAACCACAACAGTATTGTCAATTAATTAGATAGTCAACAAACGCCACGAGATTGCTATATGCCACATAATCATAAATGGACTAGTTCAAGGCGCCTATATTTTTGTGCGTCCATATACTAGCGGGCGCGGGCGCATCCATACTAGCGCCTTCTACAAATGGCGTACGATTAACTAGTATTAGAAGATATCGTGATAAGTGTTAGCAAAGCTGGTACGAATATTCTCTTTTTGAAATCATTTCACATGACATTCGTGCCAGCTGTAATGAAACGACCTAAATATAAATATCTCCACCCGCTAGCGTCAGAACTTAGCACGTAAATGTCCGTTTTATTAAGGAGCTCTCACCAGCAGCAGCGCATGGAACAACACCTGGAACTTGGTAGAAAACTTAAACGGTACCGTTTCACGTTCAATTGTCACACTAAAAGTCTGTAGAGCATTCGAAATTGAATCTTGAAACGGTAGCGATTGGGTTGATTCTCGTCAAGTCGCAGCCATGGCCTAGCTCAAGTTCACTCCCGGTTCTGGAAGGATTCGAAGAGGTTGTCGTATTCGTGTTGGTTGGCGGCGCCCGGGCCCGCGCTGCGAGGCGGCGAGGGGCCCGGGGAAGGGCTGAAAGGAAAACGGGTTAAAATAAAGACTATGCTTCCAAGAGTTTACTGGATTTAGGATCATAGAGAACACGCAATAGGGTCCTGTGTTTTGGTAAGTATGAATATTTTGGTTAAGAGTGGATTCGACCAAACAAGAGTAAGGCCCAGAACAGACGGTGCAACAAAACTGCAACTGCTAGTTACTTTTGAGTTGCATCTAAGTTTCTGCCATAGCGTCCGTTGAGAGACCACACATGACGCGACCAAGTTGAAACTTTCAGTTTCAGTTTCATTCCTAAGAATCATCAGAAAGTTGCAGTTTCGTTGCAGTTGCGTTTCACCGTCTGTTCTGGGCCTTAATATTAATCTCAGAATAAATCGTCAGTTTTACATTTCCCATACTGAAGAGTTATACCAGAAGTTATTTTCGGATAAAAGTTTGATCAAATCGGGCTTATAGGTAGGTAAAATTGGCATGCAAATGCTGAACTGGATTCTGTATACCTGGATAAGTGTAGCGCGTTGGCTGCCGTTAGATAGCGAGTACTCTAAGAGCGGCCGTGTTCAGTAGTACCTTTTTTGTACACCTGGTGGGTGAATGTTGGCTTCCTGGCCAGTGACTATGGATGTTTAGTAGCGGTAGTAGACCAGTTTAACCCATTAGAGGTCACTGTACTTAAATGGGTACAGCTATATTTTTACGTGTCAATTGCAAATCTCACAAAATTAACATGGGTAGACTTGTTATTTTACGTCATTATGACACTATTAAAGTATATTGACAAAAATTACGCGGGTAGTGGGACTTTTTTTGATAAAAAGTATCAGTTGAAGTTGTGTCACTGAAACGTTGTGGAGGTAGGTGTTTAATTTTTAATTTTTTTATAACAATTACTGCTCAAAAGTTGATTTTTTTATTTAATTACTTTAGAATACATATCAGAGTAAGTTATAAAGCACAATATAATATAATATTTACATCTCAAATAAAACTAGGGTCATGTAAAAGTTACTGTACTCGGTTGGGTACAATGACAACATGCGTAAGTAAAAAAACTGTATTTATTTTTTGCTTTTTTGTAACGTTTTACAGCTCAAAAGAGCTAAAAGGGACTTGAAGAAATTATTGGAGCCATTTACAGGATAGTTATTGACGATGAATGTATTTTAGGTACTAATTGTACCACCTGATACAAGTACCTTGACTGAAAAAGACGATATGGCGGCCTGTTTCATACCATAACACCATAAGACGTACTAAAGGGTATTTATGAACAGAGGGGATAGTGGAAGCAAAGGCAGTTTATAGGACGGCGTGAAAAAAAAGACGATAGGTTCCCACAATACCGCTCTGAATCCGCACCCAATCAAAAGTCGTAATTCTTCAGTCGTGAAGTCTATGGTGATAAGTTTGCTATATTTTATGAAGAGCTGAAGGGCCTCAAACTTGCACAGTATTTGAAAAAAAAAAATACTGACCATATTTTTATATCCAATAGATAACTACGACGCTTCACATTATCATTATGATATTTTTATTGGCTACAATCATATCAGTATCCAATCAACACAATACACTTGGGATTCCTATAAAACCCTATTTACGGGTTTTGGTACTATCAGAGTACCACAAGCTACCTCGAGAGACAGTGTATTGTACTTTACTGGTCACTAGATGAAGAGATATGCTAAGTAAATAAAGTAAATTCGCCCGGCTGTACACATAGTTGATAGTTTTCCTTCAAAGTTCTGTTGGAAAATATACCATAAAAACTGAAAAAGAGCTGGGGTAAGTTCTCTGTCATTCAACAGTGCGTTGGCAGTATAAGAAGTCCCTTAAAACATTTTTGGTTGAAAAGGCGCATTTTGAAAATTAGCATACTTAGGAGGTCATTGTACCCAATTGAGTACACCCCTGTAACTTCATGAAACTAACTTTTTTTCAGCATTTTCTTGTATCTTGTGTTTTTTTGCTCTGATTTCAATATGAAAATAAAGAAAATTTAAAAAATATATTTGTACTTTGTGTTTGACCTCTAATGGGTTAACTGCTAGGTGAGTGCTGGCTCGCTCACGAGTCACTGACGTAGGTCGCTGCTACTAAAGCCCGGTCTCTGAGCACGTAGAATTTTGTCCAATGACCCCAAGCTACCCATCCTTATCGCTCTCGCTGTTGCTTTCGCGCTCGCACACTCACTGCGGCCGCCCGTCGCACACTTCGCGACTGTGCGACGGGCGACCGCAGTGAACAATATAATTACGCGCGAGCGATAAGGATGGGTAGCTTGGGGTCATTGGACAAAATTCTACGTGCTCGGCGACCAGACTATAGTACCGCTGTCAGCAACTGTCACCTAGATGTGTAGGCACCAGTACATACCTGCTGGGTGAGTGCTCGCTCGCTCACGAGGCGCGGCGGCCGGTGAGCGAGCCCACGAGCGACTTGAGCGCCTGCCCGAGCGAGGCGCGGCCGGGGTCGCTGCTGCTGCCGCTGCCGCCGCTGGCCAGCGATGCTGCGCCACCGTGAGCGTCCAAGCACTTCTGGTAGCGGAGCTGGAAGGAAGAAAAGAGGTTTTATCATTCTCAGTAGTCATTCATTTAGGCGGGTTTTAGGCTTGATTTCCTCCTACGCTGACGTCGGTCGCGTACATCGGTCGAGCGTACGAGTAAACACAATGTTCTATGAAGCACCGCACTGCAACGCTGTCGTCAGTACTAAATTATCTGCCGTCAGCGTAGGAGGAAATCAAGCCTTAGAATCGCGCTGACCGCTCACTGATCGTCGGCGCTGACAGATCAATATGGATGTTCGTTCGTTCTGTTGNCTCCAGGTAACGACTGATTCGAGATTGTGACCTAGGAGGTCATATGCCTCAGTCACAGATCCAAATATAAAGCCCGGTCCGTGAGCACGTAGAATTTTGTCCAATGACCCCTAGCAACCCATCGTTATCGCTCGCGCGTAATTATATTGCTGTCGCGACTGTGCGACTGGCACCCGCAGTGAGTGTGCGAGCGCGATAGCAACATAATTACGCGCGAGCGATAAGGATGGGTCGCTAGGGGTCATTGGACAAAATTCTACGTGCTCACGGACCAGACTATAGATCGTTTCATCCACGAAAACGCGCCCCACCAATTTTTGGTCGAGGAAGCGCGGGGTGTGGAAAGTTTGATCCGAGCAATCCGAGCGTCATTATTGTAGTGTGCGTTTGCACTCATGTATAATTTAGCGTGTACCGATAACACTCAAATTAGCGGAAGAATGATGGGGCGCGTCTTCATGGATGAAACTATCTATAAACGTCGGCACTTCGGACAGCTCCAGGTAACGATGTCTGACACCGTCTGATTCGATACTGCGGTCTTCCGCTGGTGTGTCAGACACAGACTCGCGCACGTCGCAGTCGGACTCGCTCACGTCCAAGCCCGCGCCTTCCTCCGAGAACGCGGCCACTTCAGACAGCTCCAGGTAATCCCTCATTAATGTTACAGATTCGATACTGTTATCTCCTTATTCCACCAGTACGTCAGACACAGCTCTAAAAACAGCTTCAGGTATAAACTCCCCTTGAAGTCTGACACCGTCTGATTCGATACTGCGGTCGTCGGCTAGTGTGTCATAAAAAACGGGTCAGAAAGCGCGGTCACTTCAAATACAGGTAAACATCTATGATGCCGATCTGACTCAGTTAGATTCCAGATTGACCCGTTAGTGTTAGATGCCAGATAAACATTGGCACCTTCGACAACTTCAGACATCGACAATTTCTGGTCAAGAATTTTGCCTTCTGTGACACAGATGTATCCCCTACTATGCCTGTTACCATCGGCTTCGGAAACTGACATTTTAGACCATTTAGGCCAGTGTCTGACGTAGTCTAACGTGGCCACGGGTCCCGTACGTAGTGGCGAAGGTCGATTTAGCTAAGTACGTTTTGGCGAAAAACCTTCATGGTGGTACGCTGGAGCGAAAGGCCACTGAAGCGAAACACTCGCGGCCGAAAAAGTACCTACTTTTGCTGACCTAGGACAGCCTAATTTTGATTTTATTTTTAATCAATGACATTTTGTAACAATTTAATTTCATGAAAATACATGTTATTTCGTACATTGTTACCTAGCTCAGCAAAAGTACTTTTTCGGCCGCGAATGTTTCGCTTCAGTGGCCTTTCGCTCCAGCGTACCACCATCAATGTTTTTCGCCAAAACGTACTTCTCTAAATTGACCTTCGCCAATACGTACGGGACCCCGTGGCCACATATCGTGTGCAACTGGCAGGAAACTGCCCCGCCAGTTCCTAACAAGACAAAACTTGTGACGCCCGCTGAGTCGCCTTTAGAGCTCGGATAAAGTAGCCCTAGAAATCATCTTTCTATTGGACAATCTAAAGCCTGGTCCGTGAGCGACTGTGCGACTGCCACCCGCAGTGAGTGTGCGAGTGCGACAGCAACATAATTACGCGCGAGCGATAAGGATGGGTAGCTTGGGGTTATTGGACAAAATTCTACGTGCTCACGGACCAGGCTTTAGTAATGCAGAAAGAAACGTCAATCTCACTATCACATTATATCCAACATATAAAATACATTCTCATCTTTATGTCCTCTTCTCAGGGATGCCGAGAAAGTGGAAGTGAAACTCCCCCCATCAGTGGTCCAAGTGTTGGAAGACTTGGAGGCGGTGGTGAACCGGAATTTCGTGGAGACGCCCAACCTCGCCGCCAAGGAACTCGAGGCCAAGACTGATCAGTATCTCATCAGGTGACTTGTATACTGAATTAATATTCAAATAAAATACTAGCTTTCCGCCCGCGGCTTCGCCCGCGTTAAATTTTGTCTGTCACAGAAAAACTATCGCGCTCGTCCTTTTTTCAAAAACCGGGATAAAAACTATCTCCATGCCATCAAAATCTATTCAGTGGTTTAGGCGTAAAAGTGAGACAGACAGACAGAGTTACTTTCGCATTTATAATATTAGTATAGATTGGACAATATCAGTAGAATCAGCATGGTCGTCGACGTAAAATTCAATTTTCTGCCTTTACAAGACAATTTCAGACAGGTTTCACATTTACAGTTAACTTTTCTTGAAGAATAGATATCAACATCAAAAACAAATTAATATGACAAAGGAATATCGAGGCAAAACGCCTAAATTTTTTTTTATTATTTAACTCATTATGTTAATTTACCCACGCTCACCATAACTAGTATTGTTTAACCTAATTAGATTTAAAATTTTCCCATTTTGTTGTTCTCTGTAATGTAAACCTATAGTGTTTAATAGAAGACATTCCTACGGTCACACAATTCGTTCAATTCAAGGTTAAACGGCTATTGTAGTTTAAAATTGAACCAAATCACAACTCGCTCCCCTCCTTTGACTTTGTTAAAAATAGCCCAGAAATAAATCAAGTACATATTGAGAGTGCTC
Organism: Ostrinia furnacalis; assembly: GCF_004193835.3. Taxonomy (NCBI): domain Eukaryota; kingdom Metazoa; phylum Arthropoda; class Insecta; order Lepidoptera; family Crambidae; genus Ostrinia; species Ostrinia furnacalis. The sequence goes on from NW_021132518.1 coordinate 888,971, forward strand.
CAGTTTATTGCATAAATAAATAATACATTGCAAACTTCAGACTGATGCGTATTCGACTGTGTTGTATTCGGCTCGCAATGCATTATGTATTGCTATATACTGTCGCGTCGAGTAAATACAGACGACAACACAGCAAAATAAACACAGGTCTTATGTAGTATGTAATAGGAGCGATTATGCAACAAAATCAAGTGTCTGTAGCCGGTACATTCTTAGTCGACCGCGCGACACCAACCGGTTTTCTACTTGGCGCCCGCGCCTCTTTCTTGTTATCTTATTGTGTCTGCAGTCTGTTTTGCACTTGGGACGGTGCGACAATGTTTATAATCTGCCTTTAAAGCATTTTATTTTTATTGTTTTCTAAAGTTGGCACAGAGTGAAGTTTTACGTGAATTTTGATGAAAATATCATTTAATAGTTTTTGGTATCTTTAATTGGATTTGTATTGAAGCCGGCTTCATCCTATTGCATAAATTCGTATACCTATTTGTATTACAACTGCGGTGTATTGATGTTTTATAACTAAACTGTTTTGTTGTGTAAAAGACAATCTTTGTACACTGGTGTGTTTCTAATATGAATATCCACAAGATGTCTATGCGTCCAAGGTGATTTTTATGTGATATTAGATCAAACTTGCTCATTACTTGATATTAAAGGCATAAGTAGACAGTGATATATTAAGTGATATTATGTCTTTTGGCTTAAATAAATTCAAGGTATTTTACATATGTAACTTGTTTAATGTGCGCGTTTAAAATGCTTAAACTTTTTGTCGCCGCTTGTCTGGAATCTAGATCATCGAAAATAGACGCACATTTATTGTTTATGTTAGACCTACTACTTCCTAGTTAAAACCTACCTTTTTCTAAGATTTGATGAACAGAACAGTTTGTTGTTGTTGTGTTTTTTCAGTATAGACCTACAGACAACACTTCCAAAAATTAAATGAACATGTTCTTACGCGGATTAAACCGCACCTCAATTTTTTCTAAGAAATATGCCATCTACTATAGATTTATCTATGGTTTGCAAACATTTTTAACTGACTAGAAATGAATAATTGAGTCGTCTAGTTTCAAAACCCGCTAAAACGCTCCTGCAACGAATTTCTGTTTATATCTCTAAATGACGTTACTGCAATTTTCTCATCATACTGTTCAGTCATTTTCGATCAAAATTCGCTTAAAGACTACTAAACTNTTAGTGCAATCGCTTTGAATATTATAGAATGGACAAATTATATGGACAATTATTTATTTTATCATTTTTTGGGTTATTTCATATTAGACTTTATTGTAGAACGCCATTCATGCATTACAATTTGTTCTTATCAAATCCCGCTAAAATACAACATGTTCGTTTCAAATCCCATTAAAACGGAATGTTCGTAACAAAGTACGCCAAAATGAAAATAGTTTTCATTATAATTCAAATTATATTTAATTTAAAGGTGAATAGGAATTACTGTTAGTATTGCCCGATGACAATAATAATTCGTATCATATATTTTTTTGCCTAAGGCCAAAGCTATATGGATAAGCGGTTTTTTTCAATTTCTCGAAATCTTATCAAAATCGTTTTAGCGGGATTTGAAACTAGACGCCTCAATTATGAGATTGCATTTGCTATTGTATCTTCAAAATATGCACATAATCTCGTACGTACTCTCAAACTAATATCCAAAATGTCCTTTTCAGGTTAGAACGCGTGTTGTCCAAGAACGGAGTCGATCCCGCGTCCACCAAAGCGGCTTGGACGCGCGCGGCGCGGTGTCTGGGCTCCACTCGATCGAAACTCCACCAGCGAGTCAAGTCGCGGCCGGAGAACCACGTCACGACTGAACCGCGTGAGTTAATGATGACGATGGTACTTTGTTGGGACTAGCTATAAGTTGGTGCGGTGTCTGGGCTCGTTCGTTCGTTTCAGCCAAATGACGTCCACTGCTGGACAAAGGCCTCCCCCAAGGTTTTCCACAATGAACGTTCCTGCGCTGCCCGCATCCAGGCTCTTCCCGCGACCTTCACCAGATCGTCGGTCCACCTAGTAGGAGGCCTGCCCACGCTACGTCTTCCAGCCCGTGGTCGCCACTCGAGAACTTTTCTGCCCCAACGGCCATCGTCTCTACGAGCTATGTGCCCCGCCCACTGCCACTTGATTTTAGCAATTCTGCGAGCTATGTCGGTTACTTTGGTTCTCCTGCGGATCTCCTCATTTCTCAGTCTGGGCTCGACTCGGTCGAAACTGCTGCAGCGAGTCAAGTCGCGGCCGGAGACCCACGTCTCGACTGAACCGCGTGAGTTGATAATCTTCTTCTTATCGTGTCGACAACAAACCTACACAGTGTCAACCCAAAACTCCGCTACAAGAGTGGCGTTGTCAGCAGCATTCATTAAATTCTGCGTGCAGTTGCTCGGCCACTCAGGGCACGACATCATGTGCTTCATCGACTGGGGAACAAACGCACCTGCACTCCCTGTTTGAGCCATCCAAGAATCCCCACTTGAACAGATTGTCGTTACTACGGACGACCTGCGTCTGAAGTCTATTTAAAGACTTCCAGGTAAGCCAGGGGAGCTCATGACCAGGTGGAGGACTCATGGTGATGATGATAGTACTTTGAAGGGACTAGCTATAGGATGGCGCGGTGTCTGGGCTCGACTCGGTCGAAACTGCTGCAGCGAGTCAAGTCGCGCGTCAACGAACCACGAACGACTGAACCGCGTCAGTTGATGATCAAGTGATCATCATCATCATCAAGTGATGATAATGATTGTGATAGTGATGAACCTTTGTTGGGACTTGTTCTATATTATGCTTTAGGCCCGGTTTCCACCAAGGTGGATCATAGAAGTGTTTAGAATAACCAATCAATTTTTTTTATTCAGGAAACCAGGATATCTGCTTTTGTGGAAACTGGGCCTTATGAAACTTCCTTTGTTGTGTTTTTATTTATTTATTTCAAACTTATATGCACATAGAGCAGTGTACACTGTACATAAGGCGGACTTTTTGTAGGATTTGAATCGAAAGCTCTACCCGACTGCGCCAGAAGAAGGGTATTGTTTTTATGTTTACTACTTATGAATATTGAAGGAAAATGAGCATTAAGTAACAGCATATTCTTTGAGTTCACTAATCTGCTGGTTACTCCCGAACATTTAAGGTTGAAAATATTAAAAAAAGTCTTTTATTATGCAGCACCGCCAGCGCCCGCCGCCGCCCAGTCAGCTGCCAGCAAGCGTAAGGCTGACGATGACGATGATGAGGACTTCAGCCGCCTCACCGCCGCCGAGAGGGAAGCCAAGATTGTGGAGACACTGCAAAGGTAGCAAAACTTTTGGCTTAAATATTTTTTGTTATCAACAATACTAAATGGTGCCTGTTGACATTATTAACTAATAGTTTCAAGACATCAAAAATGACACAGAATTCTAGCCCTGAGAACGCAAACAGTTCTTAACAACAACATAACTGTAAAATTAGTTGGCGAAAAAGTTACATCACAGTCACAGCTTGTATTTGCAGCACAAAATCTATAGAATAAGCACAATACAGCTCAAAAAAGACTGGTGGTTCACTGATGTAATAAGAACTGACCGGTTTGAAGATGAAAAGGATGAAATGTGATTTTATTTACACATTAACATATTTTTATGTTCATTTTTCAGGTTAAAATTGTTAATAGAAGAACGCAAACCAGACATGATTTCAAATTACAACGCCGAATGTGCACGGGTCCAGGAAGAGAAGTAAGTTATTAATTAATTTGCCATTATATCGGAGAAATCATATGACAATTGAAATGTTTTCTTTCATATCCGAGAAAACGCTGGTTCGAACTCCCCTATGTACTATTTATTGTGGTGAACCCACTCGTTACACAAGCTAAAATATGCTTGTATTACGCATAATAAATTGCTAATTACAAAACAATAATTAGAAAACGACTGACAAGTGCCGTCAAGTTAATAAAAGTCGGCGCGCCTCGCCAAATTTGCGCTCAAATACGTCTAATAATGTATTTTCAGGAAAAACTAAGTAGCGTCGAGGTCATCGAGTAAGTCGAGGGCGCGCCTATCGTAAAAAAAGTCTGCCAACCCAGTATATTATTATGATTAAAGCCTGATCCGTGAGCACGTAGAATCCCGTCTAATGACCCCAAGTTACCCATCCCTATCGCTCGCGCGTAATTATGTTGCTGTCGCGCTCGCACACTCACTGCGGGCGCCCGTCGCACAGTCGCGACAGCAACATAATTACGCGCGAGCGATAAGGATGGGTAGCTTGGGGTCATTAGACGGGATTCTACGTGCTCACGGACCAGGCTTTAGTGATGTCATGCTGCTTTTTACACTGCGCGGAAATTAGCCAAGTCAAGTCAAAAAAACAGTGGAGTGGGGATGAATTATGAATGAATTTCATCCCCACTCTTCTGTTTTTTGACTTGTAAACGCAGCATCAACTAGTTCATTTGTGTCTGTTATAATTCCAGGAAGAAACTCCAAGTGGCTTCAGCGGTAGAGGGCGCGCCCGTCGTAGAAAAGCGTCTGCCCAAGCGCAGGTTTCCGTGGTGCCCGCGGTCGCGCGCGCTCCTGGTCCGGCTGAAGCGGCTGGCCGGCTCACACGAGGCGGCCGCTACGCTGCTGGCCAAGCGGGCGCTGCCGCTGTTCCCCAACGGATTCGTGCGGATGCCCACGCTCCTACGACAGGCCGAGTGAGTCCCACGCCCACTCACATGCCCACGCTAGGCTCCCAAGCCCACGCTAGGCTAACACGCCCACCCCAAGCCTACGCTAGGCTCCCAAGCCCACACTAGGCTCCCAAGCCCACCCCTCATGCCCACACTAGGCTCCCACGCTCACCCCTCATGTCTACACTAGGCTCCCACGCCCATCCCAAGCTCACGCTAGGCTCCAACGAGGCTGTTGCCACTCTGCTGCCCAAGCGCAGGTTTCCGTGGTGCCCGCGGTCGCGCGCGCTTCTGGTCCGGCTCAAGCGGCTGGCCGGCTCACACGAAGCGGCCGCTACGTTGCTGGCCAAGCGGGCGCTGCCGCTGTTCCCCAACGGATTCGTGCGCATGCCCACGCTCCTGCGACAGGCCGAGTGAGTCCCACGCCCACGCCACGCCCACACTAGGCTCCCACGAGGCTGCAGCCACGCTGCTGGCCAAGCGCGCGCTGCCGCTGTTCCCCAACGCATTCGTGCGCATGCCCACGCTCCTACGCCAGGCCGAGTGAGTCCCACGCTAGGCTCTCACGCCCACCCTAAGACCACGCTAGGCTCCCAAGCCCACGCTAGGCCCCCGCGCCCACCCAAGCCCACTCTAGGCTCCCACGCCCACCCCAAGCCCGCGCTAGGCTCCCACGCCCACTCCAAGCCCACGCTAGGCTCCCATG